>NW_008628080.1:1810-8950 GCF_000691845.1 Merops nubicus | reverse complement strand
CGCGCTCGTTAGCCCCAATTTGTTAATTCCTGCGTTGGAGCTGACGAGCAGCCGGGAATCCGAGGGACGCTCCCGCCGGGTGGCAGGAGCTCCACCATCACCCCGGGGGGCCCGACCGGTTAAACCACTCCCTGGAGAAGGATTTGGGAAGCAGAGAGGAGCTCCTGGCACCCCAGCCCAGCTCCAGGCACCCCAAGGCTCCCCCCACCCAGTTCTGCTGGTAGGAAACTGGAGCGGGGCTCCTAAAAACCAACCGATCCCCCCCACCGCCCCTGCCCTACACAGGGAGGGAGATTTCGAGGGGGGGGTGAAGAGCTCAGCCTCATCAGGGGCTGCACCTCGGAGTGGGGCTTAGCACCAAGCCTTCAGAAGGGACTGAGCCTTCCCAGGGCAGCTGGGATGGGGCAAGAACCCAGCCCCAGTTTGGCGAGCGTGCTGGGACGTTTCCTGCGAGCACTCAGGAGCTGAGATAGGAGCTCAGCTGATTTCACCAGGGGTTGCCCAAGAAGTGGCACCTCGCAGCAGTTTGGAGCCTGATGAGGAACCACTGGGAGTGCTGGTGGCTTCCTCAGCCTCGGGATGAGTCCTTGGCGTGATGGGGACATCACCCTGAGTGACCCCAGAGACCCAAGACCGCCGGGAGTCTGTGCAGCTCAAGCCAAGTATGGAGATCTGCCCACTCTTTGTGCTCCTGGATGCAGACAGCCACCCTTCCCTGAGCCCAAACCGGCCCTTCAGCCTCCCACCCAAAGCTCCTGGAACCATCCAGGCTTCGAGCAGCTCCTCTGCCTCTCCCTGAGCTCCCCACAGCTTGCCCAGGACCCAGGGGCTGGGAGCTTGGGGTGGGTGTCCCTGCTCCATGGACTGAGCTGGGGCCACAGGTCCCCGTGGAAGCCAAACTCCTCTCTGAAGAAGGAAGGAACCACTTGTGGCCACTGCCTCTGCAGCTGGTTGCCCCCACGCTTGCCTGCTTTGAAGCTTTAATAGTCCAACAGCTGGGAAAGAACAGCAGCAACATTAAATCCTGCCAAGCCACAAAGGTTTGAAGCCAACCTGGTGCTGGCTCGTCCGTGGACCCTGGACCACCTCCCCTCCTCAACAGCTCCCCATGGGTTCGTTTGTCTCAGGCACAAATTAGCAGGCCCAGGGTCCAAGGCTCTCCTTAGGAGCATCTGCTGCAGCTCTGGGCTGGGCTTGTGGTCTCCAGGCTCAGTAGCCACCCCCATCCAACCCTGGGCACGTCTGTAGGTGTGTGGCCATCTCCCTACCTTGTGTGGGCAACGTGGATGATTTCTTTTGTCTCACAGACTCGGTTGCTTCATGCTCTTCTTGCTCACCTCCTCCCAGTCGTGTGAATCCCTGGGGATTCAGCTGGGACCAGCCAGGACCAGTGTGTTGTTGGCACATCTCTGTGTCCCTAGAGGGGAAGGCAAAAACCTTGAGCAGATACGGGGGAAAAATCATCTTCCTCCTTCCCTCTTGTGCTCATCAAACACTTGCCAGGCTTAGAAACCAGGAGGTTGGTTTCTCTCTTAGAAAGTCCAAGCTCAGGAGGTAGAAAAAACAGCTCAGCCTTGAGGAGCTGCTGCTGAAACACCCTCCTGCCAGCAGGAAGGATGTTCCTCCTCGCTGTCACCCTCCACCCAGGAAGTCTCCCAGCCCTGGAGACCCTTCAGAGTGTCAGGAGAGCCCCATGAGTGTCAGGAGACCCCGTTTCCATCTAAGAGGGGGTGCAGGCAGCTGGGACAGAGGCCGGGAGGTGCTGCCACCCCTTTCTAGAGGCTGTTTGGTCGGGTTGGAGTCAGCAGGAGGGAGCAGACAGCAGGTGAGTCAGGGGAGCTGCTCTGGATTTGTGGTGGAGCCAGCCTCCCCGTGGCCCAGCCTCTCTCTGCTCTCATTTCCATGCACATTCCAGCCCCATATCACCACTGCTGGGAGGGAAGAGGGATGGAATTGCAAGGAGCTGGACTAAGCCCAGCAGCTCTGCTGTCCAGCCTCACCCTGCCGTGGGCTCCCGAGCTCAGAGCCAGATCTTAACCTCTCCCAGAGCTGAAGGACACCAGCCATGGCCCAGCCCTCGTGTCCACAGGTTTTGCTCCAGAGGTGTTGAAAGTGGCTGGACATCATGCAGTGGTCGCTGTGGCTCCAAGGGCATTGAGAGTCCTGTGCTGTGGCCTTCTGGAGGATTGGTGCAGTTTAAGCCCCTCCTGAAGTCTGGTCTCCAGCAGCAGTGCTCACATGGGTGTGGGTTTTTTTATGGAATTGGTATAAATGGAAATTAAATGGAGATGGAATTCAGAGCTGCTTATAAATAAGGAAAGGGTGAGTGGCAAGGGGCCAGGCCAGGCTCTGGTCAGTGGTGCCCAGCGACAGGCCAAGGGGCAACAGGCACCAACTGGAACCCAGGAGGTGCCACCTGAGCAGGAGGAGAAACTTCTTTGGGGTGAGGGTGCAGAGCCTGGAGCAGCTGCCCAGAGAGGCTGTGGAGTCTCCTGCTCTGGAGAGATCCCAAACCCTCCTGGCTGTGACCCTGGGCACCCTGCTGTGGGTGAGCTGCTGGAGCAGGGGGGTTGGAGGAGATGGTCTCCAGAGGTCCCTTCTGACCCCCTCATGCTGTGGGTCTGTGGTCACTGCCTGTCTGTGCATCCCAGGACCAGGATCTGTGCTCAGCCCCCACCCTCAGTTGACTCCCTTGTCCCTGGCCAAGGTGTCTCCCACTGGTGGAGAAGCTCCTGGCACGGGCAGGTTTCCCAGTGGGAGAGCAGGGAGCAGGACAGAGCCCTTCCCATTAACCCTCCCAGCAAGGATCTCATTCCTGGGAGAAGCTCAAGAGCCATCCCAGGAACCACGGCCAGCTGGAGCAGTCCAGGAGTATCTGTTCGCCCAGCCTCTCTTGGGATGAGTGAAATAGCCTCTTTGGGGGAAAAAAAAAGGAGACAGAAGTCAGAGGAACTTCCTACCACCTCTCAGCAAGCACCAAGCCATGGTGGGAAGCTGGGGACATCCCAGAGATGCTGGTCTCTCCCAGAGACGCTGGTCTCAGGGAATTTTGCTCCAAAATTCCTCTTACCAGTGAGGGTGCAACCTAATGGCCGAGAGAAAAAGAGAGGAATAGATTTTAAAAGTCCAGGTTTTAGCAGCAAAGTTTCTGCATCACAGGAATTATCATTGTATTTGTCTGCTGAGGATCTCTCCTCCAAATAAAAATGACAGCAAGCTCACAAACAAAACCCTAAGAAAAAAAACCCCAAGCCCCTAAAAACCCCCAAGCCCCTCAGCGACGAAGCATCAGCCGAGCTCAGGACTGTCCTGCATGGCTCCAGGGATGCCTGCCCCAGAGCTGCTGCCTCCTCCCAGCCCCCCAAAACTGGGGGAGACCCTAAAACCCCCCTCCCATTCCTCACGGGGATCATCTCAGGCCCCTCCAGCCAGCTCCAGCGTTGATAAGAACCAACCCTAGTCCCTTTTCCTGAGTGAGATCATTTTTTCCTTCCTCTCAGAAAATGTTCAAGTTCTCCAGAAACAGCAGGGCCAGTTTTTTCCAGGCTTTTCTTTCCTCCCCCCCCATCATCTTTCAAACAAAGCCTTATCTATTTTCCAGAAGAGCTTTCCCTCCCCTCCCCTCTGCTGGGCCGTGCCCTGGGCACCTTTGCTCCTGGCTCTGCTCAGGCTCACACGTGCTGCCCATCCCTGCTGGGCTAGGGCCAAATCCTGCTCCTGGCCCTCCAGCCATCCCCTCCTGCCTCATTTTTTTGGCCCTGGCAGCCCTCACCCTGCCAGCAGCTCTGGTCCAGAGCCTACATACACCTTTGGCTCTTCCCAGCAGCTTCCCCCCCAAAAAAATCATCTCCAAACCCCATCCACACACCTCTCCCAGGCTGGCCAAGGCTTCCTCACCCCTTCTCATGCATCTCCCTCCTCTCAGCAGCTGATGGGCATGGGGCAGGTGACCTTTCCCATGCTTTGCCACAGATATTTCAGCCAAACTTCAGCTTTCCCAACCAACCCCTCTGGCATCCTGCTTGAGACCCAGCTGGATGCAGGGACCACACTTGTCCTCGTGGTGCATTAACACCCAGCCAGCAGTGGAGGGGACAGGCAGGTTGTTGATGGGAAGGATGTTCTCACACCAGGCTGGCTGCTGAAATAGCAGAGAAGTGCTAAGAATACAGCAATAAATAGAGCAAAGAGATTTCCAGCCCAGGATGGGGTACAGGGGAGCAGCTCTGAGATCCAGCTCCCTTGGGAGGGATTTATTCATCCTCCCTGTGCCCAAACCTGAGCTGGTGACAGTCACCAGCTCTGCTGGGGACTCACAGAGGTGGAGGTTGCTGCCAGCTCCTCTGGTGTGTGCCAGGGAAGCTGAGGCTGAGCAGCAGAGCCGTGCCCACGTTGGAACCCAGCGTGGCCCTGAGCGTGTCCCTGCTTGCTCCTGGGTTTCCTTTTCCCTGGTCACCCAGATCCTGCACATCAAAGCTGGAGTTTCTGCACTGCCAGTGAACCATCCTCTTCCTCTGCCCTCCCTGTGCCCCCTACACCCCCCGGGGAGCTCCAGGGTGGCTCTGCCCAGTCCCCTGGGTCACCAGGAGGGTGGGAGGAGGCTGGCAGGGCACGGGCAGCCCCAGCTCGGTGCCAGGGTGATGAGAGCTCGTGGCTCAGACCCGGAGGAAGAACAGGGACAAGGGGACAAGGGGACATCCTCTCCCAACCCAGCCTGGCTCTGCCAGCAGCGTGGCCACAGAGGATGCTCCTGGCAAAGCTGGTACCCCAGTGAGAGGGTCCTGGCCTGGGTGCTGCACCCCCTGCTTCCCAGCAGACCAGTTTGGCTGATGCCAGGCGAGCACAAAGCCTGGGCAGACTCTCCAGGCTCAGCTCTGCTAGACCAGAAACCAGAATCCAAAAAAGCCCCAGATTTCTGCTTTTTGGGGTGGTTTTTCCATCCAGACTGTAGACCCACTGAAACCCTGAAGCTTCATCCGTGGGACTTGTTAGAAAACACCAAGAGGAAGGTAGGGAACGTGGAGCCAAGCCAGCAAGCCCTGCCAGCTCTTCCCAGTGCCAGTTCAGCTCCCAGCTCTCAGGACAAAGCATCCCAAGCTCCCACCTAGATAATCCAGTCCGTTGGTGGGGGATGAGGAGGTGAGGAAGGCTCCTTGGTGCTTGCAAGCTCCCTCAGGAGACACCAGCTCTGAGCAACCAGCACCTGAAGACACAGGAACATTTTAGCTGCCCAGCTTCAAGCCCCTTTCCTCTTATTTCACCTGACATTTTCCCTGGGATGATGAGGATTAGAAGAAACCCCCAAGTGGATTTGGAAGAGCTGCTGCTGCCACTGCAGCAGGACCCAGGCAGAGTGAAGACAATCCCTCTGCTCCTCAGGAGGTGCCAGGCAGCAGCAGCAGCAGCAGCCAGGGACACAAACCACCAGCCACGCCAAGTACCAACCTGATGATGCAGCTTCTATAAAAAGAAATAAATCAAGTGTAAATCCTGCCCCCTGCCAGAAACATGAACTTTTGTGGAGCTGTCAGCTGCTGCCAGGCTCCTGCAGCTCAGGGCAGGGTTTGAGGCAGGGAGGAGCCAGCCCAGAGCTGGGCTTTGGGTTGTTCTGCTGCACGGAGAGCAGTGGCAGGCAGGGAGGTATCCTGAAGCTCAGCACCAGGAGGGAGGCTGGCCAGGATTTCTCCCCCAGTGCCCACACGGGAGAGGCAGCAAGCTGAGAGATCCCTGCTGGAGTCTCTGTGTGCTCCCCGAGGTGCACAGGGCTGGTGAGGCCACCTCCTGCTTTCACCTGCTGGGAGCTGAGCACTGGCAGGTGCCCAGCAAAGCAGGGAAGAGGTTGCCTTGGTTGCCAAGCTGTGTCTGCCCTCAGCTTTGGCCCAGCAGGCTGTGGAGGGCAGGAGGACCTGCCCCGTGCTGGCCTGAGGCAGCTTGGTGCTGCAGGACCCCTCAGAGGTGGGGTGAGGCTGTCCCCCTTGGGGTGCAGGAGCTCTCCACACCATGAGCTCCACAGTGCTCTCCAGCCTGTCCTGATGCCCTCCAGCCTTTCAGGAGACACACAAGTCCTCTGCCAGCAGCTTCCTGCCACCAGCTACAGGAGCAGTTCCCACTTCCAAGCACCATACAAAGGTGCTTATAAGGAAGAAACTGTGGATGCTGAGGGTGCTGAGCCCCTGGCCCAGGTTGCCCAGAGAGGTGGTCGCTGCCCCATCCCTGGAACCATCCCAGGGGAGGTTGGATGGAGCTCTGAGCACCCTGCTCTGGTCGCAGGACTTGGACTAGGTGGCCTTTAAAGATCCCTTCCCACCCAAACCAGCCTGGGATGCTCTGAAAGATGACTCCTACCACCATGAAAAGAGGTCACTAGGGCTCGTTATGCCCACTCTAGAGGTGGCTGGCATTGGAAGGAGCCAGCACTTGGCCAAGCCCATGTGGCAAAGCAGCAGAGCTGGGACACGAGCCACCAGCCCGGGCTCCACGCGCCCCCCAGCAGCAGGGACTCCCGGGGCGCACACCCCCCTTTCTGCCCCCCACCTGCAGAGCCAGAGAGCTGCGGGCACGGCCTGGCACACAGCCTGGCACTCTGGAGCTGGCCCTGGCACGCCACAGCCTCTCCCTGCAGCCAGAGCAACAGCAAGAAGCCCAAATGTTTAAAATAACCCCAGCAGCTCTGAGGCTGCGTCACGGGTTGTTCTGACCCTGCTGGAGCTCAGCCCGCCCTGCCGTGGGGCTCCCAGCATTTGGGCTGCTCCTGCCCCCTGCCAGCCTGCACCAGAGCCCCCCCAGGAGCCCAACCCATCCCTTCCTTTGGTTCAAACTGCAATCCTTCCCAAGGAAGCCCTGCCTGGGGCGTGGGGGGACAGAGGGGGGCACAGCAGGGCAGGGCTGAGCCCCAGCGTGGGGTGCACACAAGGGGCTGCCCAGGGTGATGGCCTCAAAGGGACTATCCCACCTGCCTGGGTGAGGGTCCAGGTCCTGCTCAGGACCCCCCCCTCTCTCTCCCTGTCCCCTGCAAACAGCTCCTTTTCTCCCCTCTCCAAAGCCAAGGGGGGCTCAGGCTCGCCCAGGGCACGGTTCCCATTCCCAGCGTGTGGGAGATGCTCCATCCCCACCCTCCCCAACCCCCTCCTGGCAGAGCAG
>NW_008628080.1:1111-1688 GCF_000691845.1 Merops nubicus | reverse complement strand
CTGGCAGGCTCAGCTGGCCCCTGGCCACCCCCAGGGTCACGGCACCCCCAGGGCAGCCCCTGGCTTTGTGGGGTGACCAGTTCCCCCCTTTTTCTCCTCTTCTCCCCCCCTCTCCCAGCATCTCCAGCAAAGAGCTGACCGAGCTCATAGAGCGCCTGCAGAAAAATGCTGACCAGGTGGAGAAGAACATCGTGGAGACCGACTCCAGGATGCAGAATGTGAGAGAGCTGTCACCCCCCCCGAGCAGCCCTGTCCCCCCTGTCCCCCCCTTCTGCTCTCTGCCCTCTCCTCTGCTCTCCTCCAGCCCTGCAGGGGGTACCTGGGGGAGTGATGTGTGGGTTCCCCCTGCTCCTGGGAAGGAGGTGGGAGGGTGTAAGAGGTGATGGGCCCCCAAAATTCATCCCTCCCCAGGGTACAGAGCTGGGGTGACCATGTCCTGAAGTAGCACAGGATTTCTGAACCCCTCCAGGGCTGGGGACTCCAGCACCTCCCTGGGCAGCTTGGGCCAATGCCTCACCACCCTGCCAGGAAAGAAATCCTTCCTAATATCCAATCGAAACCTCACCTGGAGCGGGGG
>NW_008628080.1:726-1043 GCF_000691845.1 Merops nubicus | reverse complement strand
TGCCCCTCTCTGGTGCCCAGGGTGGCCTCCTGGACCCTGTTTAATGTCCC
This sequence comes from Merops nubicus, assembly GCF_000691845.1. Taxonomy (NCBI): domain Eukaryota; kingdom Metazoa; phylum Chordata; class Aves; order Coraciiformes; family Meropidae; genus Merops; species Merops nubicus. The sequence continues at coordinate 993 of NW_008628080.1, read as the reverse complement.
CTCCTGCCCCTGCCTCCCCCCTCTGCCTGCCCAGGACTTGCACAAGCTCAAGGCGTGCCAGCTGGCCCAGTACAAGGACCTGACTGCTCAGAAGCTCAGCGAGTCTGACAAGCTGCTCTACGTGCTGGATGGGGACGCGGCCATCGCCCGGCACATGAGACACCCCCAGGGGGACATGATCACAGAGGAGTGAGTAGAAGGAGGGGAGACACCCCTAGAGCCTCCCAGAGTGAGGGGTGATGCATCTCCAGGGGTCCTGCCTGCAGC
>NW_008628080.1:0-493 GCF_000691845.1 Merops nubicus | reverse complement strand
CCCCCTCTCCATGGAGACCCAGGAGAGGATCCCCTACAGCTAACACTGCTCCGTGCCCACATCCTCCACCCCCCTCCCCCTTCCCTTCCCGCAGCATCCGGCAGCTGAAGGAACGAGTGGCAAACCTGCGTGTGAAACACGAGCAGATCTACAGCTTCCCCCAGCAGCACATCGAGCCCCAGGTCAACTGGTCAACGGTCATCGAGGAGAAACAGGTACCGAGGGGACCACCAGTGCCACCGCCTGGCCATAGCCCCGGCTGGGCAGGGCCTCCTGCATCTCCCCGGGGAGAAACGGGCACTTGGGAACCTTTTTGGCAGCTCTGTCCTGGGAGCAGCACCCAGCAGAGGTGGGGAGCTGGGAGGGGATGGGACGAGGCCAGCTGCTGGAATTGGTGGTCAAAGTGGCATCACTGGCAAGAGCCAGGCTGAGGAAAAGCTCCAGGAGATCAGGGGGGGTGAAGGGAACATGCCAGCCTGGCCTCCAGGAGATG
>NW_008628079.1:15829-22844 GCF_000691845.1 Merops nubicus | reverse complement strand
AGGAGAACCCCCAACACCCCCCAGTAATGACCCTGGGTCTAAAGAACCAGCACATGCACCACCTGCAACCCCCACCATCCCTGCACTAGCTGGCAAATAAGCCAGAGAAACTCTTGTGGGCAGATGTGGGCAAGTGGAGTCACGTCCCTTAGACCACTTCTGGAAAATGATTGGAAATAAGAGAAGAAAGAGGGTGACAAGAGACAAATAGCATGAGGTGAGCTGAGGCTGATTTTAAGGACTTTAAGACAAAGGTAGAACCACAATGGCTACACAGAAGGGGGCAGGACATGTTTTCTTGGTCCTTATGCTGCCTTTGCTACCAACACCACCTACTTCCACTGGTGCACAAAGCCATGGTGCAGCTCCCCAGTGCACCAGGAACCTTTATGGTTTGGCCAACAGCTGCATGCAGCACCACAGTTCTCAACCAATGCTTAAGGCATCTTCGTGCTGCTTGCTCAACCTGAGTTTTCCCCAAGAGGAGGTGGAAACACTGGGCTGACAAAGGCAGGAGGGCTGGTGCCTGGTCTCTGGGAACAGGGGAATTCTTTGTTAATCCTCTGGTCTGAATCCTAGCACAGAAGATCCATATCAGCTCTGCGACCTACGATGCCCTCCTCACAGATGATGCGTATGAAATCGAACTGAGAGGAGAAATTGAAGTCAAGGTAACAGCTTCTCTGTGACTCTGCAACAGTAAAGGCAGGTAATGAGGTAGGGAGGAGACAGGACAGATTTGGCCAGTGTTTGCCTGTGGATGGCAAGTCAATTTTGAACCTTGGCCTCAAGAGTTTTTTGCTAATTCTGTGCTGGCCCAGAACCACACGGGCTTGGGTGAAGGCATTAGGGTTCAGTTCCAAAGACACGTGGGGTGAGGCTGATTTTAAACCCTTTGCAACACTGCCAGTGACCAGCAAGGCTTTTCTCTGAGCTGAAAGAAATATTAGCACCCCAATCACACAGAAGTTATAATTCCTTCCCCAAAGAGCAGCCATTTATGGGAGAAGGAGAGGGAATAAATGCAGCACAGGGAGTGGTCCAGGCCACAGTGATTCTCTGCTTCAGATCCCATGAAGACAGCTGGTTTCTGCTCTCTCCTCCTCTCGTCCCAGGGCAAAGGGAAGATGAAAACCTACTGGCTTCTTGGGAACAAGAACTACAGTGTCCAAAATGACAGCCTGGTGTGCCACTGGAATCCAGCCATCTCCAAGAAAAAGAAGATGGGAAGTAGCCAGGGATCTGTCCAACAAGTAAGGAGGTGAACACTTAGCGTGGTGAGACTTCCTAGGTGACTAAGGGCTAAGATGTTGAGAACTTTCAGCTTTGAGCTGCAAGCAGAGGGCTCTGCTGTGCACAGACATGAGCTCCAATGTGTGTTCCTCTCTGTCCATAGCTTGGTGCTGGCATGGTGGGAGCAGCACTGGCTGAGCAGAGCCCCAACAGTCACTCTTCTCAAGGCAGCTCCAGACCAGCCTGGACTCCTGAAAGTGCCACCCATGGCATGAGCCAGCAGCAGAGGAATGGCTTCCAAAGCTCTCACCAGAGCCTCCAGGAGAACCTCACTGCTTTGGGCTCACCTGCTCTGGAGGAAGGTGCCAAAAGTGCCAGTCTGGAACACAGGGCACAGATTGGGGACCACGGTATTAAAGCAGTGCAGAAAAATGAGTTTCTGCCAGGTTTTGTAGGTGAGATGTGACAGGAAGGTGAGATGTGACAGGATAAGAAATGGTTGGGCTGTCCCAGACACACATTTCTTTTAAATAACATTCTCATCTTGTTCTTAGCTGTAATTCACATTTTTTACTAGTATGCTTACTTGGGAACCAACAGAAATGGAGAAAGGTCCCTCTAAAGAAGGACAAGGTACAGAAGTGCAGGTGGAGTTCCATCAGGAGCACAAGTCCAGCTCCAGTGAAACTACCCAAGACGGAGTTCCATCAGGAGCACAAGTCCAGCTCCAGTGAAGCTGCCCTAGATTTATAGTTGTAGGTGACACAGAATCTAGCCATTGAAGTCTAGACATGGTGGGGACACCTTCAGAACCTGATCCAGCTTACTTCAAGCTAGCCTGTACAACTCTCCAGTAAACTATCCCTTGCAAGGCACGTGGAGTGGTAGATATCATGAGAGGGAGCAGCAGGATTCTGATGGGGGAGAGGTTAATAACTTTTTGAACATCATTTCAGAGAAATAAATAAGTAGGAACCACATTCAATTGCTGCTATTAAGTCTCTGCAGCACTTTGTCTTTCCAGCTCTTCTCCACTTCAGAGGAATCTCCTCTCCTCTCCATATTTTTTCCCTTATCCAGTCACCAAGGGTGAGACTAGGTGGTGAGATGAAGATGCAGTCTAGCTGTCTGGAACACATTAGAGCAGTTCCAGAGCAAGGGAACCATTCTGATGGGAACAGAAATCTGAGGGTCAGGCTTTGGCCCATCTCCTCTCCCAGTTGATAGGTTCATGTAGAGAATTATTACTGCATAAAAGAAAGATCTTAGCAGCTTAAAGTTGTTTTTAAGGGAGGCAAAGCAAAGCTTCATGGTTATAAAAGGGAAAAAACCCCAAAGAGATATGTTTACACAGTTGGTCTTTGGTTTTATTTTTGTTCTAAAATAAAAGTAGCTTTATGAACTTCAAAGGAAGATGTCTCTTTGTCATTCACTTGGCTAATAAAGATCACTGAAAACTCTCATTGAAGTTGTCTCCTTGCAGAGTGAAAGCCAGGAGCTGCTCCTTCCAGCCAGCTCAGGGAAAGTCTCTGTAGGAGTCTGTGTGGCTCTGAGTAAAGCAGCACAGCCTGAGGGGATGAGACCAACTTGATCTCAAGGGATTCTCTAAAGGGATTGTTCTGGGGATTCCCTAAAGGTCAGCTAAAGAAATATTCAGTCTTGCAGGTAAGGAAGCCAAAACTGGAGGCTGAAATATTCGTGATAAATATAATATGCATGTTTCTACATGAAAAAGAAGGAACCACAGAACTCACTCTATCACTAGTCTTATGAATCAAGATCAAGAGTTGCTCTTAAAACACATTCACCAGTTCAAGCAAAGATTATTCCAAACACATTCAATGTTTCACTCAGGATTTTGCTGCAGCCATCACAGTGGGCACCCCACTCTCACAACTCACACAAACCTAAAGAGATGTTTTGCCCACCTCAAGCACAGCTTCCCTTCCCCCCTCCCCAAATCTCAAAACTTGTGAGAATATTTCCGTGGCTACAAATAGAATTTGGTTTCTGTTAAGAGCTATCTGCAAGCACATGGTTGAGATTTTCCTGTTGAGGGAAGTTGCTTCAATTTTTTCACACCAAAGACAAGAAATGGCAGTCCTGTTACAGCAAGCTGCATCGTAGGAAGCCATGAGGAATACAAATGAAACACTTAAACCCAGGGGAGAGGGACAGCTGGGGACTGCAGGGCAGCTCAGAGCCCCAGGAGCCCCAGGCTGGCTCCAATTGTTATGAAAATCCTGGGTCAACATCAGAGGCAACTTATTTGCATGGAAAATTGAGCGTGTTCTGATCTTCATCTCTTTAGAGGCTTCATTTTGTGGGTTTTTAATTTAGAAAATAGTCGAAAATAGCCCCGTGTGCTTGATGATAGACGGCAATTAGCGTTAATTAACGAAGCAGGCTTTGGTTCAGCTCTGAACAGTCCCTCTCCAGAGAGGAAGGAGGAAGGGATGAGCTGCTTGCTATGCACACGGCTGATGCTTTGATATGGTGGTTTGGTTTCCAAAGAGTTTTTGGGTTGTCTGTGCCTAAAGTATCATGAGCCTTGGAGGGGGTAAAGGCTGGGGCTGTGCCAGGGGGGCTGGGCTCACACTGAGACTGACTTTTGGCAAGATGAAACTTCCTGGACTGAAGAGCTGGGTCTGGATTATTCCATAGTCTGCCCTGAGTATCACTCCAAGGTTACATCTCATTCCCAGGAAAAGAATAAGGATTCTTTTAGTCATCCTGCACCAGTCATGGCACTGAGTTACCTGGTTGGATTATCAACTGTCCTGGTCCTGATCTAGAAACAAGATTCTCTGCCTCCCCTTTTAGGCAGCCTGTCCACACGGGAATTCTCCCAAGGGCAGAGCAGGGCTGTCCAACATATTATCAGCATTTTCCTGGACTGAACACCAGATGTCATTGCAGGCCTGCCTCAGAAATGGTGCAGGCACAGTCCTCCAGCATCCTCTTGGGCTGCAGAGAGAAGACTGGAGTCCCACACACTGTCACCATCAGTGGAAGGAGAAGGGAATGGCCCTGAGCTGCCAAAGCATTTTCCTCTTGAGATGGAGAAGGACAGAGAAGCTGAGAGGGCAAACAAGTCTTTTAAGACAAGGCATTAAATGGGAACACCCTTGAAACCAGAGAGCAGGTAAGAAGGGAGAGAGATTAATCAGATGAAATAGAAAAGAGCACGTATCTTGGAGTGTTTGTCAGCTTCTAGCTGGTCCTGATTCCCAAACCCACTCTAGCAGTGCCTGTTCCCTACTGTCACATACTCCAGAACTGTTGGTATGATCTCTGTGGCCCAGATGCAGAAATGGAAGCCCAAGAAAATCAAGGCTGAGCACACCCCAGCTCCTGCTGGGCTGCTCAGCACACGGAGCCCTGCTGCCACTTTAGTTCTCAGCCACTGAAGCCCAGCTGGAGCCAGCTGCTTGGTCTTCAGAGCATTCAGCAACACCAGCCCCTTTGCTCTCACTTTACCTCAGCCAAGGGTATTTTTAGTCCTGCAGATGAAGGCTGGCAAGCAGGGAAGCTCCCCTGGCTAACAGTCCCCCAGCCAGCAGAGGCTCAATGGTGAACTCAATGAATTGAGTCAGAAACTCAATGACCCTGACACACCCCAGGGTCACAACTTCAGGAGCTGTTCTGGGGTTTCTGTGCCTGCTTTCAGTACCCCTCAGAAAAGGCCCCATGGACAAGTCACCCTGGGACCCAGCTGGATGCCCAAAGGCTTTTTACCTTTTCCTATTTCGCTTCCAGGAGATAAGGAGGCTGCAGGGAGTTCAGCAGCTGATCCACTGACCTGCAGATACAAGGAGCTGCTTAATTAGCAGGTCTAAGAGAACATAATGTGTGTGTGGCACTCCCAAGAGAGCAACATAAAGACAACAGCTGCCTGAAAACATTTTTTTTTCCCCTTTCCTATTTAGAGAGCTCTTTAAAGTCGTGGCTTTTTATTCTCTGCTAATTAAAATCAGCAGTTTGGGCTCACATTGATCCTTCTGTACCACTCAAGCTCATGGAAACAGCAAAAGGCAGGGACATAAAAGCCCAGAGATTCTGTGGGGTTTGTGTTCCTTGTCCAAGTAATTAACTAAGTAATTCTTAGTTCTTCTAGAAGAGCTTTTCACTTGTTCTCAAAGCAGGTGGCTGCACACGCCCTTCAAGGACAGCACAGGCAGATACAAATGGATCTTGCTATGGGATCAGAACCACAGTTGATTGACTCCTAGGCCAGGGCTTACCTAGTTAGGCCCCAAAATCTGGCATTTAGAGCAACTGTCCCAGGCAAACCAGAGAACACACCGAGTAAAGTCCATTCATGATACTTCTAAACATCACAAACTGGTGCAGCCAGGCCAGAAACCCACAAGTTCTTTCTACTGCAAAATCCTTGAAATACAGAACTCATCTGCATTGGACCAGACCCCTGTGACTTTGTGATGTGCAATCACCTGATTTCTGCCTCTCTGGAAGGTTCCAGTCCTTGTTCAGCTCGGTGTGGGGCTGCCAGTGACAGCAGTTCCCCCAGTGTGCTGCTCTATGCTTCTCACTGCCCAAATTTAGGCTGCCAGAGACCTTAGCTGTGGACCCTTAGGAGCAGGGATTTTGTTTTCAAACTCTCAAGAACATGCACAAGGCAGGAGAGAGTCAGAGTCTATTTCAGGAAGGTGTCAGGCTAAAATTAGACCCCCTTGTTCCTAAAAAGACCGCGTAGAACGACAAGGGCTTGGCCAGAGGCTCTCCACTTGGGAATGTGACACAGGAAACGCTGGTGGCAGTGATGTCACCTGGCCACCCAAGGGTGCTGTGCCGTGGGGTCCTGGGAAGCTCCGAGAGGCAGCACTGGAACTTGTTCAAGCCACTCTGTATCTGCAGGAGGGTGAGAGGCAGGCGGAGGTGTCGACAGGCTCCACCGCTCCCGGATAAGGGAATCTGCAGCCACCACAGAGCTCTTCTCCTTGCACTCTTTGTGATGGGCTCTTCAGCCAAGTATCAGTCTCCTCTTCCTGTCATGCTTCCCCCCCCCTCCCTCCTGCTGCTCCAGGAATTCCTGCCCTCTGGACTTTCTGCCTTCCACACATGGCTGGACAGCACTTGCTCTTCGCAGCCTCGAGCTGGCAGGATCATCAGGGAACAAATCAGGGGGCTCAGAAGCTCAGTGTGGAGGGATGGGACAGTTTGATGTCTCAATGAAGGCAACTGCTTTGAAGTTAAGGAGTCCCAAATCAAGCTAAGACCTGCTAAGTTAAGGAGTACCAAATCAAGCTCTCAGGGATCTGTTCTGAGGTTTAAAGTACAGTAGTATCATCTCAGAATGCATTGGGTTGGAAGGCACCTCTAAAGGCCATCTAGTCCAATGCCCCTATAAGAAGCAGAGACATCTCTAACTAGGTCAGGTTGCTCAGGGCCCTGTCTTGAATGTCCTGACCTTGAATGTCTCCAGGGATGGGGCCTCCACCATCTCTCTGGGTAACCTGTTCCAGCGATCAACCACCCTCATATTAAAGAGCTTTTTCCTAATTTCTAACCTAAATCTCCTATTTTCTAGCTTAAAACCATTACCCCTTGTCCTGGCACTACAAAACCTTGAGAAAAGATCATTCCCATTCCCATACAGGCCCCTTCCAGGTATTGGAAGGTCACTATAAGGTCCCCCTGGAGACTCCTCTTCTCCAGGATGAACAACCCCAAATCTCTCAATAATGATTGGGGATGTGCAAAAAGTAGCTGTGGAAAGCCAGGCAGTGGTACAGTTAGGAGGTACAGAAGTTTTAAATGC
>NW_008628079.1:0-15798 GCF_000691845.1 Merops nubicus | reverse complement strand
CAGCAGGAGCTTCCTGGTCAGCAGGCAATTACTGAGTATCTTCAAAAGCTCCCACTCCTCCTTGCCTCTATAATTGCAAAGCTGCACAGACAGCAACCTGGTTTTGTGATGCCCACGTGAGACTGGGAGCATCATACCTGCAGGGGGAATGGAGACAAGCAGTTGCTCAGGCTGCAGACAAGAGTGTGAAAGTGCTGCAGGTTTCCACTTCCCAAAGCAATCCTTCAATCACTGGGCAATCCTGTGCCCTGGACAATTACAGAATAAAAAGCCTAGAAGTGGCTAAGTCTTAGTTTAAATCATCCTGCTCTCAGTGGACACAAGGAAACAAAGAGAGAGAACTACAGAGAGAGTGAAACGGGCTCTAGACGTTGAGAGAGCAGATTCTTTCCAAACCCAGCAGCAAGACAGCATGAGATCTATCTGCAAGGCAAAAGGAGACTGATGACCCAGCCTGAAGGTTCATCTTGGCTCTGACTTGAGTGATAAACCCCATGGCTGTTGGAACCTTGGCCCAAAAGCAGCTCTCAGCTTTGTAACCCACTGAGCAAGACCTCAGAGATAATTTGACTTACAAATCTTCCTCCCCCTCCACTTTATTTCTGTTGCCTTTTTAGTTTGGTTTTCAAACAGACTAATTCTCTTCTGATACCCATCAGTTCAAAACCAACTGAAACTATTCAGTTTAAGAGCCAAGGTTGTAACACTTTATTCTTGCCAAACCCATTGAATTTTCTGGGAAATGTAGTTTCCTGGTTTTCTCCTCTTACCACCTTCCTTCCCTTCCACACCTCCAGAGCAGTCATAGCCTTTTTTCTTTTAATAAGCACACACACACACACACATATATATATATTTATCTATACATACACACATATGGGTCTCTCCTCACTGGCAGTTTTCATGTATCTGGAGGGAATTCTAGCCGTGGTTAGAGATTGGGACCCAAAATCCATTTTAAGCCTCCCAGAGTTAAAGAAAGGTCAGATTTGGAGCAGTTCATCTCTTCAGGCCCACATTCCCTTTATTCCTCATGGTCTAAGGGCAGCTCTGATTTATTAGTGTGTCATCTAGTGGATTTGCACCCTAGTTCACCCTTATCTCTCACGAGCCATCTCTCTGCACTAAAATATCATCATGTGCTAAAGTGTGAAAGATCTCCTGGTCCTGCTCCACTTGTCAGGTGTATCTGACCTATCTAGGCTAAAGAATGTTGCTGTATCACATCCCTTCTCTCCTCCATTCATCCTTCCCAGGGCCAATAGTTTAGGCCACCTTGGTCGTTTCCTGATCTGCTCTGGTCTGAGATATGATGTCATGGCTCACAATGGTCTTCACACTTCAACACCATGTAAAAAAAGGGCTGTTATCCTCAGGAAGGTGACACGCTAAAACAAATCCTCTTGGTCAAACAATGCAGAAGTTATGTGGGGAATCTCCAGTGGGCAATGGATGCTAAAAGCATGACCTGTCTCCAAGGCTGTGTGGTGTCTCTTGGCTGTGCAAAGAGGAGCCATACCAGTGTGTTGGCTTTCACTAAGCACAGCAAAAGGGTTTAGAGCACAGATTCACAGCTCCCAGTATGTGTTTTTTTTCAAAGATGAGCTTTGAGTGCTCAAATGAAGACCCTCTGGAGGGTTCTCCCATATTTCAGAAAGCCCTGAAGCACTATTTTCTGTGAAAAGGATGAGTCCTGTGTCCAATGTGACATGTCAGATCGTGTGGCTGTGTTCTTACCCATCCCTGCTCACAGCCTTCCCATCCAGCTTTCAAAGCAGAGCAGACAGAGACCAGTCCTGGGGGAAGTCCCATCCAGCTTTCAAAGCAGAGCAGAGACCAGTCCTGGGGGAACAGTGAGGGGGGACACAGGAGAAATTGCTCCCAGATGAGGAAGTTCAGGGATCAAACTTACCCTTGGGACGCCCTGCTCACTGCCCTGGGGCACAGCAGTGTAAGCAGGGTGTTAAAGGTGGCATCTTTGGGGCCCTTTTAACACCCCACAGAGCTAAATCACTGACAGGAGAGTCCAACATGCCCCGTGGCCTCTCAGGCATGCACAGACATGCTGCACAGCCTCTCCACCTTCAGCTGCTACTCCAGCCTGACCACTCCACTGAGCACAGGCAAACTCTGGACAAGTGCTGTTGACTGACTTGAGCACACAGAGCTGTAAGCCAAGGGTTTTTTAATTAGTGCAATTGATCAAAACCTTCCCTACATCAATAGAGCTGTAACGTTTATGAGAGTAAAGAATTTAGCCCCATAAAGGTTGAAAATGCTTCAAGGTCTGGACTGAAAGCCCTAGAGGGAGAGAGAACTGTAGCTGTACCCCTGCAGCTGATCAACAGGGACTGGTCTGGTGGGTTCACAGTCTGGTGGACACTTAAGCAGTAACCTCAACTCTCCAGTCACTTGGTGAGCAGAAGACCTCTTCAGCTGGCTGAAAAAACCCATTCATCTCCCAGCCCCACAGCCCACTGGAGCTGTGGGTATGGTCCAACTTGCCTTTACAAGGAGCCCTCTTCTGTGAGCTGCTGCTGACACCACCCATGTGGGAGGAAGCCTTTGAACTCCACACTGTCCTTGTTCTGAAGCTGGCTTCAAACCCTGGTTTTGCAGGGATCACACTATTCTAGTGAGAAGAATGATTGTTTCACCCACTGGCACAGCCCCAAGGGTTTCAGCTTTCTAGCAGCATTCAGTTCCTTAACACAACTCTCTTTTGTGCCCATAAATGAGTCAAATGAAATCCTGTAGCTCCCGAACAGCTTTGTCCACTAAACATTTCACTCAAAAATGACTTTTCCAGATAGAAAGGGGCTGTAAGAAAGCTGGAGTGGAACGATTGCTTTCCTTAGCATCCACAGGCAGATTTAACTCCCTTCCCTCTGCCTCTGTCGTTTCAGAGAGGATGTTTGGGGTTTGCAGCCACTCGAGGAAGCTGCCCCACCACTGTTCATCCCCTGCCTCACAAGCCCTGACACAGAGCTAGACAACCCGTGTCTCTTTTGCCCAGAGAAGCAATAGCTAGACAAGGGGCAGGGACTGAATCCAATCTTTAGGGTGACAAAACTATCCCAACCCCCACCCTTTCCTCTGGCCACCTCAATGTCACCAGAAGGGCACAGGGAGCCCCTGGGGACTGTGTGGAGGGCCCGATACTCCTGTGCTGAGGCAAGTGACTAGTGGGAAAGGCAGGACCATGGGGTGCCTGATGTGACAGGGGAGGTGTGAAGGTGCTGCTGACAGTGGGGTTTATCTCCAGCAGGACCACAGGCTCCAGCCCTGTAGCCCCAGCACCTTATCGTGCCTTTAGAAGTGTTAGTTTTGGAAATGCTGCTGGCCCAGCTCACTGGGCTGATGAGCAACAGCTAAAATATCCTGTCCCTCTGGCCCACGGCCACGCCGCCCTCCACCACAAAAGGATGGAGCTATTTCCAGAAGCTTGGCAAAGACAGGGAGTATTTTCTGGGAAAACAAAGAAGAGTTGTCAAATCAAGAACAGGGGGTGATAAGAGTCACCAGAGCTGGGGTACTAAGAAAGAGCAGCTTAGCTAAGCTCGGGCTGAGGCTGCATCCCTCCCACCTGAGCCAAGAAGGAGCTCTTTCTGTTCACACATAACCTAACGTGCATCCACTGTGGGCACCCAGGATGGGCTCCCTGGCACAACCAACTGCTTGCAATGCTGTGCCATGCAGGATTTGCTGCTAGGCTGAGTGTGGGCACAGTTGTGCCTGTGCTGATGGAAGCATCGATGAGGAGAACTGTAAATGTGAGCAGGAGGAAGAACAGCACACGTGTGAATTCTCTGCCAAACAAAAATTGAGACAGTTTACCTCCCTACCTACCTGCACAACCCTCTGGTGAAGGAAAGTCCATGGGTCTGAGATGCATCAGGACTAACAGACAATTGGGATCCTGCTCTGAGAAGAGAAAATTGAGGTTCTGCACAGTGCCACTCACAGGCTGCAGATAATCTACAGAGTGTTCAGTGCAGGACAGGCTTTATGTAATGGCTACATTTTTAGGTAGTCAAGTTATTCTTAGGTTCATTGTCAGTCTGGTAGGAGAGGGAGAGGGGAAGTAAACAACCACAGCAGCTTCTAGGACAGGTGCCATCTCATTCCTGGAGCTGTTTGGCCATTTCTAGAAGTGGCTTCTCCTTCTGCACGCTCCGAGCTGACAAATGGCATGCAGGAATAAATAGCACAATGGGATGTGACCTCTTGCCCCTTGGTTTGGCTCCTTGGCTAGCAAACCTTCAATGGGTGCTGCTGACACTGCTCTGAGCTCTTCCAGCTAAACCTGGCAAATGGTACCCAGACAAAATGCTTCAGAAATGTCCTCACCACTCCCAGCTCTTCTTACAGAAACTTATATTCTGGGAAAAATCTATTATAAGAGTCCAGATGAACACACCTAGTGCTGGAGCTAAACTTAGCCACCCAGCAGAACATCTGACACTGCTGGGCATGCAAACTGGGGAATAATGTGCCCGTGGATTCAAGGATCACACACATCCCAGCTGCCTCCCCACACACACACAGGGCTGCCAGAGCCTAAACCCTCCACACGAGCCACTCAGCCCCTCCTCACACTGCATGTGCCACCTTCCTGAATCAAAGGCTGAATTTATCCAAACCTCTCAGTGTCTGATCTGTTTGTTTTTCCTTTTTCCCAATCAGAAGTTGTTCTAACCAAACTGGGAGCCACGTTCTCCATTCACCAGGAGAGGTCACCACACACCTCACTAAGGAAAGAGGCTGGATGGGGTCTCACAGGAAAAACCTCCCGGTTTTGCTGGGGAAATCTCTCTCAGCTCAAAACAACTGGGAATATGTGACCTCCACACTGCCCAGGAATGGTTCTTCTGTTCTTTCTTCCTCCTGTCAGAGGCTATGAACTGCAGGCTCCTGTAGCAGCCTCTCTGCTTCACCAGACACATGATTTTATGAACTGAGCTCGCTTCCCCTGCAAGCTCAGTGCTCCTATAGCAGGGTGATAAGATATTGATGAAAGACCTGGATTCTGAACTGTTCAGTGCAACATCAGCCTGAGAATTCCTGAGACCAGGGAGAAGCAAGGCTGGCTGCCACAGGGCTAAGAAGACCTGTGTGTTTTAAAACCATGCCCAGCTAATCCATGTGTTCAGCTGCAGTGTGACCTACACCTTGCCTGGGCAGACATCCCCACCTTTCCCAAACAACAGGGCAGGAAGGTGCTGTTCATCTTGCTAGAGAGAAAGCTTAGCCAAAGATACAGTTTTGGCTGAGGATTTATGGACTAGGAGTACTTTTGTAAGCCTCTGCCTCTCACCAGGCACCGACCAGAAGTCTTGAGCCATTGGTCTGAACACCTCAGCTTGTCTCCTGCTTGTTTCAGGCGTGTGACTGGAGCTGAGCACAACCTCCAGCTACTCCATCCCCTCCCTCCCTCCCTGCTGCTTCCCTGCTGGGCTTCACGAGCGTCAGCACAAGGTGAGAAATGTGCCTGACAAACCCAATATTCCAATGTTGCCATCAAACCCCAATGCCCCAGAACCACCTATGACCTGCCAGTGAATGCCAGCCCGCTGCCCTCCTTGTCCTCAGGTGGCCCAGGGCCCTTCTTGTCCCTAAGGGCTGCAGAGGAAAATATCCCCTCCTGAAAGAGAGAGGATATTTTCCTATCAAAATCCTATCAAAGAGACCAGTGAGCATCAGGGAGAGCAGAACAGATCAGGCAAAAGCAAAAGGGGTTCTTGGGACCCCACTTTACAGCCTCACAGAAGGTGCTGCTGGCCAGGAACGTGGGCAGTGGGCCACTGTGGGATGCCCAGCCCACAAGAGAAGCTCCTTCACAGTCACCCAGCAGAAAGGGTTGGGTTTATTCCACACAAACAGGTTGTCACAGGCACTAGGTGACCAGAGTTTTCTCCCAGTACAGTCCCAGCCATGCCTGAAGCAAGGACCACATGCTGCTCTGGGCTGTGCTGGTGCAGATCCAGCAGATCCATGCCAGCCTTACACCAGGTAAGTGACCTCAGCAGTCCCTTTTCTGTAGAGAGAACTGCTGCTGCAGCTGCACCTCCTCCTCCAACAGGGTCTTGCTGTCACACACACCCTATGGTGAAGACAACCAAGTGCCACAAGAGCCAGCAGAGCATCTGCAGCTGGGCAATCGCCAGCCAAGCCCAGCTCAGGGTGATGCTGTGCACTGAACCCTGCTCAGCTCAGCCAGCAGACCCCTCAGGAGAGGGCAAGGGAGGGGGACAAGCAGGCAAGGGCTTGGATGCTGCAGCTCAACGTTAATGTCTCCTAACGAGGGGCCCCCGGTGCCAGCTCCCATCAAGGACTTGGCGACCCCACTTTGCCAAAAGCAAACACGTCAGTGCCCTTCCAGCCAGCTGCAGCCAGCCAGGAGAGGCTGGGCTGGGCAGCTGGGGAGGAGAGGAGCCTCAGAGGGGTCACTGACCTGCGAAGGAGGAGGAGGACAATGGGTTAGGTACCATCAGAACATGCCACGCACTGCCAGCTTCAGAGCTGGGCTTCCCCACAGCAGCCTGGAGGGATGAGGCTGATGCATCCCCAGGGGAACAGTGTGTCCTAACCCTGCTCTTCTCATAAGAAATAAGATCTCTGCTGGTACAGAAGAAATATCTCAGTAAACTAGGAAACCATTTAGTTGGAGATGAGCAACACAAACCAACCTGTCGCCTTCTTGATACCTCCTTCCAGCCTGCATGGAAGATTTGCCCTACAAAGGAACACTCAAATCACCTCAGAAACGGGCACAAAGCCATCTCCTGCCTCTCAAGTATTTCCTACTGTCCTCAGAGGTCCCTCCCTCCTTAGAGACTTCAGCAACAAACTTCACTCTCTGTCTGAGCTGCACCACCCCAATGGCAATCGCTGAAATTGCTGTGAGAATTCAGACACTGGGTTTCTGTGCTACCCTGAGCCCTGAGAAGATCCAGAAGGTAAAGCAGAGACTTTTGCTGGATGGTTTTCTGTTTCTAACTTCTTGTTTCCAAAAGAAAATTGGATTTGAGCCCAGCTGTTGACCAGATGGACTGAGGCTGTCCTCATGGTCTAGGTTATGCAGCACCCTGTGAAACACTCTCACATTGTCACAGGTTTGGGAGATGGAACTTCCTTTTGTTCTGCTCATGGACAGCATCCAGCTGCAATGCTTCAGGATCAGAGGCAAAGACACGAGTTGCAACAGGGAAAATTCCAACCAGCTATTAGGAAATCGTTGTTTCCTGGAGATTTTCAAAACTCAGCTTGATAAGACACTGCAAAATTTGATGTATCTGGCTCTGCTCTTAGCATGAGATTGTACCACAGACCTCCAGACATCCTTCCCAACCTTAATTATTCTGGTTTTACCAGCATAGTCATAGATGAGGACTGTGCTAGTGCCTGTATTTCCAAGAGTTACCAGAGACACAACCTGGAAGTCCTTCAGAGCAAGTTCTGAGATCTTGAGGTCAAGAACATTCATTATCCACCTGTATGGAGACTTGGGACAAGTCAATCCAACCAGTAAAACAACCAGAGGCTTCTTCAGAGAAAAGACAAGGCTGAAACCATCCTGACCTCTTCTTACTGTCTTGTTACACTGCAAAGTACACCCCTCAAACCTCAGAAATGATGGCATCATTTTCTAACATGTCATTAAAATCCTGTTTTAATCAATATTGATACAAAAAATATCCCAACAAGGTAATAAGAGCAGACCTCCCTTTGTCATAGAGGGATGTTCCTAAGCTGTCTCCTTAGAATACCCATTTCTAGGGACACACAACAATTGTATCTTAAACTAAACTAAATTATTGCATAATCAAGAAATTTTCCATTTTTTTCAGTAGGGCCAAACTTCAAGGCCCTAGAAAATAGGCAACTTAACAGGTTTTATTGTTGCTCTTCCAAGTGCCTTTACAACAGGAGGGGCTCTGGCCAAGAGCAGGGATTTAAACACCCTCAAGATCCTGGCTAAGAACTGAATTACTTTCTTCTCCCCCTGATATTTCACAGAATTCTGTTCGAAGCTTCAATTCATTAGAAAAATAAACAGAAAAACCCCAAACAAACAAAACTCCACACCAAAAAAAAAAAACCCAAAGACCCCACCAAGCAGAGACTCTGATCCTGCAGCTTTTTCATCTCCTTGTCTCTGTACCTGGGGTAGGGAAGAGGTGGGAGCTGAGCTGCCTTTCAGCCTGGTTTTAGATTTAATACAGTGTCTTAGAAGCTGAGAAAGACCACATAGGAGAGATCTTTTAAGCTGGATGCAGGGGAAAAGAGGAATTTCTCCCTCAGCTTAAGCCATGCAGAATCACCAGCCTGCTTTCAGCCATACTCCCTGGCACTCAGGCCAGTAGCTACTACAACTTCCTTGCCCTATTTTTAGGACTTGGATTTCCCTTCTTCTCCAAATCACACTCTCTGGTCCCAGAGGCTGCTAATGCCCTATTATTATGGGAGACAGTAACACTTAGTTCTTCCATAGCCTCTTTAATGAGACTCCTGCCTCTCTGATGTAGCATTTCACAGGGACAAAGGAGCTGAGGGAATGTGTAGTGGATACCACCAGCTTTCTGTCTCACTTGGTACTTCTCTCATAATTCTTTTTCTCTGGATAGAAAGGAAAGGTTTAGCAGTCCACCCAGGGAGCACTGAGCAAGGCAAGCTGACACACATTATGTGGCACCAGGTTGCAGAGACCTTCAGATTCACAGCAACAGAACGATGCTGCATTGCCTAAGTGTAAAGTGCTGCTTTTATTCACCACCAGAAAGGAGAAGTATTCCCTCCCTCCTCCTCCTGGGAGGATGAAAACAGATCAGAACCTCAAACCAATCCTTGCCCTGGCAGGAACTCAAAAGGTAGACTTGGGAGGGGTTGAAGGGAGATATAAAGGCTGGTAGCTGGAAACACAGAGCAACACTGAACTGGGGAGACTCAAAGTGAGGAGGAATCAGACACCAGAACATGAAGATGAAACTTCTTTTTTACCCTGGATTCCTTCTGCTGCTTATTGTCAGTCAAAACCAGGGAAGGGCCAGGCCCATTGCCAGCTTGCAGGTAAGTGACTGGCTGCTCAATAGCACTGAAGAAGCTGATGCTCTTTAGGACTTAGACACTTCAGATTAACTCTGTTTCTTCCAACCTCAGCTAAAGCTGACACTCAAAAGAGACCACGACAGCAGGAACCCTGAGGTGGGCAGACACGCAGTCACTAAATGCAGGGAAATTAAATTAATTGATTACTAGATTTCAATTTGTGACCACATGAGGCAAATGAAAAGAATTTTTTTCCTGTGGGGTTGGTTTGGGAATTGCAGGATCACCTTGTGACTGAGTGAAGCAATACACTTTGGGAATAAGAGGCATTTTTCTGGAAGGACTCTCATCTAGAGCCCTACAGCAGGCACCTGCATGCTCCTCCCTGCAGCTGAAAAAGGAATTTGGGGGTTGTATCTGCACGATCTGCTCCTCAGCTCAGCAGTGCAGTGATGCAGTCCCTGCTTGTGAGTCCCAGAGGCAGAACACCAGAAAAAGGGCAAGAGTGACTCTGTGTGTGTTTGTATGTGTGTATTTGTGTGCACAGGAATTCCCAGTCCTGAGGAAACCACTTTTCAGCTACCTGACTAGACATCTGGTATTCCCAAATAGGAAGGAACCTCCCAATCTGTAAAGAAATATATCATCTTTCCAGCATCACTTTCAGCATGTCTCCTGTCTTTGCTTTGCTGCTTTTATTATTCCAAGGTACCAACCATTTTTTCTCATTCCTTATTGGCTTTTGACATCATCTTTTACAACTTCTCCCAGATCCCCAGCTCCAGGAAAGACTTAACTGGCAGTTTGTCAGCTCAGAACTGTAGAATACAGTAACAGCACAGAGCCTTAGAGCATCCTGAGAGAACACACAGTGTTGGCTCAGAGCAGCTTGATGAGCCAGAAGAAAATAAGGATAACTATGATCAGCTTCAGAAACCACTCCAATACTTTGATTTTTTGATAAATATCCAAAATAAGTTTCTCCAAACTTAGCACTGAGCATGGCTTATGTGAAAAACAAAAGAGTTCCAAGAACTCCTCCTTTTTCTCCTCTCCTCCCTCTCCACCATCCACCTTTCCCTTTCCTCAGAGCCTCTCCAAACTGCTGGATGAGGACCTGGAGCATCCCTTGGTCTCAGAAGAGAGGAACCATGAGCAAGATGACATGATCCCAAGAGGCACCTTTGAGGAGCAAGACACTGAATTCCAGTGGACCCAGAGCACCAGGGACCAGCCCGAGAGCATGTCCATGGGTGATGGTGCTGTCCAGAGGTTCTTCAGTGACCTCCTGGGTCTACCCCGAAGATATCGAAGCAGAAGCAAAAAGGGCCTCTCCAGGGGCTGTTTTGGTGTCAAGCTGGACAGAATTGGGTCACTGAGTGGCCTGGGATGCTAATTGTGGTAAGGGAAAGCAGAGGCAGGTGGTCTGTGTGTTCGTGTATAACTTGCATAAATATGTGGAAGAGATTTAATTGAGCTTTAAGGAAATGCTGCTTTAAAGCAACTTCTACCCCTCTCTCACAGTTTACCAGTTTTACCCTCCTCAGAATTCAGTCATCAGCTGTATCCTTAAAACCTGTGAATGCCACAGCTCTGCCTTCCCTCCTTTCTCCACATCAGCTGTATGCATTTCATCTTGTCCCAGCAGCCAGGTCAGGGAGGTTTTCACCAGCTCCCCAGGCTTGTGGCAACCCAGAGAAACCCTGAGCAGGACAGTGGAGTTGAACCTGGCCCTAGAAGAGTAAGGAATCAGTTCATTTCCATGTGTGAAATCTTGTCCACTTACCCACCTTTCACTTATTCCTCTGCTCTCTTGACAGGACTGACTCTGAGGTTCCAGAGGACCTGTTGCCCTTCAGAGAGCTGCTCAGCCCTTACTCACAGTGGCTCCACCAACCCATCTACTACCTGATGTACTGAGCAAACTGCCCCCACCTCTCCCTGGATTACTCAGCCAACAGAACACATCCTTGCTGCACTGCCTATTTGTGTCAGAGTAATAACTTGTGGACACTTATCTGAGATTTAATTACAAAAAACATTGGTACTGTTTGTGTACTGGATGTCTAAATAAACAGCTCTCATCATCTCACTGATCATAAGCAGTTTGCCATAATTTGATGCATTTGTTTCAAGCCTTAATTGTGATTCTTTCACCTGTCATTCCTGAAGCTGAAACAGTGCCCTGGGCTGCAGTTAGCCACAATCCACCAGAATCTAGAATTCAGAAGTATTTCAGAGGGCTGCTTTCTGTTTAACTAAAGAAAAAATTCTAAAAATCACATACAATCACACAAGTCCTTTTTGTTTTAACTAAAAGAACCTTTCTGAAGTTAAAAGATTACTATCATCTAAAACTAAATACAAGACCAACATAGCCATCTTCACAAAAAAAAGTCCTCAGAAAGCAGGACACTGAGACCCAAGTCTTTGACCACCACAGTTTGAACTAAAAGGGTTGCAGCACTAGAAAGTTGTTACTCAGCATTTGGACCTGCCACTGACAGAGGAAAGCAATTGTTTCTTACTAATAGATCTCATCTGGCATAAAGAAAAAGCTGCCCTCCATGAAGGAGAAATGTCTTTGAAGAAGTTTGAGGGCACCCTGCTCTTCCAGAGGCAGATTCAGATATTGCAAAGCATGTTTGCAACAAAAAAGTAAAGTCACGAACAAAAAATGCTTGTCCATTCTATTTTTTTAAGCGAATCACTGAATCTAACCAGGAACAAGTCTGAGAACAGCTCCTTGGCAAAGCTCCTGAGCCAAAGGAGTTCTGCAGAGAGGGTGGTTTGCCAGGCTCACGACTGTGCTCTGGGGATGCTGAGGAGAGCTGAGCTCTGCAGGCAGCCCCGTGGCAAGCCAGAGGTGCACACTGATGCTCACACACAGAGCTCTTCACTTCCAGCCTTCTGCTTGGAGCAGACAGAAGGGCTACACAGTTGTACTCCTCTCATTTTCTTGCCCACAAGACATGCTCCTAGATGAAAATATTCTAGTACTAAATGGGCTCCTAAGAGGATGTCTGGACGTAGGCTGCCAGGTGGAGCACAAACAAACACCTCTGCAGAGCAAGTCCACCAGCAGACGTAGGCTGCCAGGTGGAGCACAAACACCTCTGCAGAGCAAGTCCATGAGCAACCCTCTCGCTGCACACACTCAGGCTCTGGCAGTTCAGCTCTGGGTGACAGAGCCTGTTTGCAGAGCAGCCAGGGATCCAGTTTCTGAGCCTGCCTCAAGCACTTAAACTCTGGGATTTGGTTCTGCTCCTTCTAACCACAAGTCCCAGAGAATGAAGGTGATGCAGGACCTGTTGGAGAGCTATTCTCAGCCAAACCAGAGAAAGCTTTGTTCTTCTCTCAGGCTGGTTTGAACATACAGCTTCCACTCTGATGCTGCAGACTTGTTCTAGGAAGAACATCAGTATAACCAGCTCATAAACATGTTTCAGTGCTTAAGAGCTGACCATCAGAGACAAGGAAGCACAGAATGACTTGTTAATAGAGGGACTCACCCCTACCACAAGCTACCAACAGCTTCTCTACATTCTTAAAATAATTACCCTTTCAATCTCTCTTGCACATTCAGAAATTACCATTCATTCTACCCACCTATGGCTATTCCAGAATCTTTCTCTCCTCAGACCAGTAGTTATGAGGTTGTAAACACAAATCCTGAACACAAACCTCAGCAACATATCACAAAGACTTCTCTAGTTAACAATTTCTGTCAGGTCTTACACAGTTTGCTACTTACTCTAAGTTCATTTTGATAACAAAGCAGCAGTAACAGTGAAAATGCCCTGAACAGGCACTTGCTGGCAGGAAAAATTCTCCTCACTTACACAGGCACCCTGAGTACAAGCTACTGAACGATGGAACAGTCCATATAATGAATTTATTACACTCTGTGTTACCTGCCCTAAGCAAAAGAACAGGAAAAATGAAGCATTTCACCAGTCAGATGAAGAATGGAGGGTGAAAAAATAAATCAGATTTCAGTATAATTGACATATCAATAAGCAGGCTGTTGATATGCCTTAAAACCAACACTGCAGCCTGACCAGGGTGGAAATTTTTCCAGATGGAGCCCCATGGACTGCTCATGGGCAAATTCTCCTGGAGGAGTGAGGTCTCAGTGGGCCATCCAGGTAACACTGTAGCTCCCAGCATACAAAGACCTGTAAAAACAGGAGTCAAGAGGTTTTTGGTTTGTTATCCTAATTTAACACTCCTTCATATAGTCAGGAAGAGATTTTCACTTCTTTTCCCCCAAAACACAACCACTTCCCTGTGCCAGGAGGAAGCAGACATGCAGGAACATGGCAGGAAGCATCCAGCTTTCTGAAACAGAGCCCCTCTCCAGGCATGCTAGCCCCAGGGCTAGTCCAGGTGCAGCCTGTGTGGTGGAAAGGTTAATCCACACTGCCCATGGACATCAGGGTGTCAGGCAATGGAGAACCAGTATCTTGGGATACCTGGTGTTAATGGGAAGGTTCCAGAGTCCTTCCTAACAATGCTGGGTCTGACAGCTTGCTCCCAGTGACTCTTGGAGCAGGCACATCCTCACAGGCATAAAGGTTTCCTGCTGCTGAAATTTCACTGGAAATCCAGTGAAGGGTAAGTGCTCCTGGAGTTTGGTTTCTGTACATCCTCAGCCTGCTTCCAAACTCAGCTACACTAACGTGAACTGTGGGTCACTGCAATTATTTGCAGATAAAATATCAGAGGTCAAAAAGAGGTGGAAGACTGAGCTGTGAGCACTTGTGAACAGAATCCTGTGGAAGATGAATAAGAAACCCATAAGAGCTCCAGTTCCACAGAGGCTGAGCTGGTAATGTGCCACCCCATCACCTGGCATTTTGGGTGCACATTTTCAAGAGCCCCTTTTCAGAAAGCAAGAACAATCTATTGCACATAAAAGGCTCCATAATTGGATCCCTAGGACTGGAGCCAGGCGTGTTTGTACTTTAGGTAATTTGCTGAGTTCTATTATCATTTAAATAATCAAGGCTCCCCTTTGAAGTTCTCGTGGCAGTCACCCAGGGGAAGCTCATCTCTAGCTGTGTCATTTCCACCTCCACTAAGCAGCAGTGCATGAATTTCCAGGCTAGGATTACAGATGTTGCCAAGGAGAAAAGCCTGAAATAAAACTACAACAAGAAACACACAGATGCCTTTCTGAAAGGTGGCTGCTTTCCCCTCTGCTCTCATTCTGTACCAACCTGATCCCCCCACCCCATGCCAGCTTCCCTCACTCATGTGCTGTACCTTCAAAACATGCAGCTCATTTCTCTGCCAGGCTCTTCTTCGCTGTGATGCTTTCAGCAAAACCACCTTGCCCACTGCTAGGGCTGCTGGAGGCAGAGATCACGGCCCCACACCAGCTGACATTGCTGATTTGCTTCCAATCTAGGATAAATTATGTTAGCTGGAGGTTGATTTGGGGAGCAGAAGGAGAAGAAAATGGGATGTAAAAATATAAGGTGTGTTGTTGCTTGTTTATACAGTGATAAGACCACAACAGCTTGGCACAGAACCCCCTGAACTCAAAGGAAAGGCTTTGGCTTTGCTGAGCTTTAGGACAATCTCTGAAACAAGGGCCCAAGCAGCAATCACTGCCTATCAAGAGAGATTTATGAGTGTGCTGGCTAAGCAAACGAGGAAGGCAGAAGGCAGAGGCTTGGTGTAATTGCTTTGGCATTACCCAGGTGGTGGGTGAAAGGAGCCTGTCTGCTGCTCTACCCACTGGATATCACTGTCCTGACTTCCACTCTGCACAGATCTAACGGGTTCATCTGGATTTGCACCCCAGGACCTGTGGAAATTGTACTCATTTATAGTGGCAATTCACTACTCACACAGCAAGAGATGCTGAAAGTTTTACTGCAAGTTAATAAGAAACTGCTGTAAAGCTCTGAGGCAAAATAAGAGAAAGTTTAATACAAACAGGCTCCCTGTTGCAGTCACCAAATTGGTCATTCAGAGACTTTTATCTGGGGAGCTTAAATCCAAAGATTAGGTCACTAAAAGGGTCGTGCCTCTTGGCTACAGAGAGAAGGGTTTGCAGACAATGCCAGAGGAAGTCAAGAACCATCATCACATGAACTTCCAAGGAAGGAAAATCTCCTAACCCCAAATCTCAGGACATATTCTATCCACATAGCACAAAAAATATGTACACAGAGAAGAAAAAGCTGTTGGGAGCTGCTGCAGATGGAGGAAAAATTACACTTCTCCCCACTTGTTACCCCATGGAGGAGAAATGATCCACCCCTCACACCCTTGGAGGGGATATCACCCCCCTGCTTGGGCCAGCTTACAGCTCTGGCACATCTGCAGACGTGAGGCAGAGCAAACAGGTAGAAAGTGTGAGGTCCTTTCACTGCCTCAGCTCCTGACAGTGATGGAGAGCAGAGGGGGAGGAAATCAGTGGGAGTGCGAGTGCTGCCAGGAGGAGGGGAGATGGCTCGGGGCAGCTCTCTCTGTCTGGAGGAGCTGCTGTGCTCCGGGGACCCCCCCTCTCCTGGAGGGTCACCCGTGGGGCCAGCTGTAGGCAGTTCCCTTATCGAACCCGGGGGGCAGAGCAGCACCCCGGCTCCTGCAGGGACCTGGCAGGGGCAGCTGAGCCCCCTCCGGGCACAGAGCGGGGGTATGGGGAGAGGCAGCCGTGGGCAAAGCAGCGGCACGGTGCCAGGGTAGGGTAGGGTGGGATAGGATAGGATAGGATAGGGATAGGGATAGGGATAGGGA
>NW_008628078.1:0-448 GCF_000691845.1 Merops nubicus | reverse complement strand
CAGGAGGCAAGTTAAAATACATTTAATTCTGTTAAAACTTTTCCTACTAACTCAGATCACAAGGGATATTGTAATCCTATGATAATAGTAATTATGGAGGAAACCTGATTAGTAAACTAATATTCCTAAGTAGGCTGGTACACTTGAGGCTATATATAGATTATACTAACAGTTCTTCTCAGTACACAATTGTGATTTGTTTCCAGTGTTTAAGTAAGTTATCAGAAAGGACACTACCACAGCCTTGTATTAAACGGTTTGAAGACATATTTTGGTTTATGACCACCTTTCTCAAAATATTTTTTTTTCTTTGTTTTGTTTTGTTTTGTTTTGTTTTTTTCATTTGTGGATCATTGCTTTGCCTATACCCAAAGGAAAAATTTCTGGAGTAGGTTAGGGACTAAATCAATGGTTTTATTTGGTTTTGTTTTTGGTTTTTGTTTTTGTT
>NW_008628077.1:21334-21762 GCF_000691845.1 Merops nubicus | reverse complement strand
TGGGTGCTCCAGGATGGGTGCAGGCACTGCCACCCCAAGCACAGGCAGGGGTGCAGCACTGCCTGGGTGGCAGTGCCAGGCATCCCAGCCAGGTACCCACTTCCATGGGCATCTGCTCAGAGCCATGCTCCCCGGATAACCTTCACGGGTTATTTCACAGGTAACTCAGCTGTGGTGCTGGCACTACCCACGCTGCCAGGGTTGTGCTGGGGGCACGAGAGTGGCTTGGGCAAGCTCGCTCCCTGCCAACGCCTGGCACTGAACCTTCTGGCTTCCAGCCAGCTTCTCTTTAAAGCATAGGAGGAGGAAGGGTTGTCTTCTTCTGGGCTGGTAGATTTAAACTAGAAAGAAGGAAGAAATGTTTGAGGTTGGGGGTGGTGAGTCCCTGGCCCAGGTTGCCCAGAGAGGTCGTGGATGCCCCATCCCTG
>NW_008628077.1:6784-21144 GCF_000691845.1 Merops nubicus | reverse complement strand
GAGGTCAGTGGGAGATAGTGGCTGGCTGTGCCTTTAACTGGGATCCAAGGTTCCTCCAAAAAGCTGTTGCTGAGGTGGGGCTTTTACCCTTTGCTGAATCCATTGTCCAGCTGCAAAAACAAGGTGCACGCATCCCAGGGCAAGGCTGTCCTGTGCTGCCTCGTGCCCATGGAGGTGCCACCCACAACCTCATCCCTGTGCAGACTTGGTGGCTTTGCAAAGGAAGAACATTTTGTGAAGAGGTGAGCAGGCCAGGCCTCATGGGGCTCATCCCCTGCCCATACGTGGCTCTGGTCAGGACTGGATGGTGGAGCAAAGTGGGGGGTACCCTTGTTGGGGCAGCTCTGAAGGGGAGTTGTGGGTGTTGATATGCTTTTGATACTGGGAAATCAAGACTGGGAAGGGCATTTCTGCCTGGTTTGAAGTTTGCATGTGGCTCTGGCACCCCCGTGTCCCCACTGGTGGACCTGCTCACCCCACCTCTGCCTCTGAGACCGGGCACCTCAGCAGCTCAGCTATCACCATAGCAGCTGCTGAACACTCACAGTTTGTGAACCTGCAAGGAAAGAGGGTAGGTGCTCACTTGGAGTTACCTCCATAAGTTCACCTAGAAGCAAGGGGAGCTGAGCTGCTGCTGCTCAGCTGATGGAGCATGCAGGGCAAGGACTGTGAGACCTCCCCTGGTCAGCCAGCCCAGCTGAGACTTTCCATCCGTTGGTTGCATCCTGCTCTGAATCCTGACCAGAAGCAGCTTCTTTGCACCCTGTGAGGCCATGGCAGAAGTCACGTGGTGGCTAGCAGGTCCCACGTACAGCGAAACCACCCAGCCTAAGGGTGCTCCTTACCCACTCCAGCTCCTCTTCAAGTTCTCCACTGCTTGCTTCACAGCATACACAGGACTTTCCCCCTCTGACTTTCTCCTTCTTCCCAAGAAGGCAGCTCCTGCACATGATGTTCCCTGCATGGGGACAAGGTGGGATGGTGGGGTTAGCAATGGCCAGACTACTCTGGCCAGGCTGGTTAGCACCACACCTACTCTGGTGTCTTGGTCCTGCCAAACCAGCCCAGACTTGGTGCCAGTAAAGACCCAACAGGATCTAATGGCTGCAAAGAGCCTGTGATCAACCTGAAAAGAAGTCACTTCTCCTGAAGTGATGGGAAGAGCTTCCTGGGACCAATGAGACATTGGTTTGGATCTTCACCAAAGGTGGAATAGTTTCTAAATGCCAGCGCAGTGGTCTCCCAGGGAGCTGTTGGCTGTGATGTGTGTGCAAGGCTTAGTCCTGTTCATCCTTGCAGGAGGGTGTGAAGGTCCTTTAGAAACAGCAGCTGAAGTAGCGTGGCTGTGGTATGTCAGAGGTACCTCACACAGCCCCTGTGTGTGGTTGAAGCCAGGTGGAGACACATCCTCATGGGGAG
The DNA here is from genome assembly GCF_000691845.1 of Merops nubicus. Taxonomy (NCBI): domain Eukaryota; kingdom Metazoa; phylum Chordata; class Aves; order Coraciiformes; family Meropidae; genus Merops; species Merops nubicus. Next base: position 19,725 of record NW_008628077.1, on the reverse strand, counting down.
GTAAGTGCAAGGAATACGGCCTTTAAATCAGCCTTTGTGACTGGTGTAGACAGGGAAGTGGAGATCCCCAGGATGGTTGGCTTTGGAGCACAGGATGGACAAGGAGAAGCTATGTTGGGATGCTCAGCCCTCAAGAAGACCATAGCCTGAAGGAGCTTCCACAGGACCAGCAGCTCTGGCTGTTTTCCCAGTGAAGCTCGAAGTGGTGCCACAAGCTGCAGAGACAGCAGAGACCTTAAAATACTAACTGCAGGACTACTTTCTGTGATGAGAAGTGACACAGCCCAAATGAAAGGGCTTGCAGCCACTTCCTGTGCTAAAGGGTTTGTTATGGCCAAGCCCTTGCTCTCAGGCTGGCTCCACACCAGCTCAAGAAAGAGGTTTTGACCCCCCCTCGCCACAAGGAGCCAGCAGGCGGGAGGAGTCCCAGCCAGGATTTTTGGATTTGCATTGAGCCAAGCTCCAGGCACGAAGATTATTTTTACTCCTTCCCATGTGTTTCTTCCCCTTGGCTGCTCTCCAGCTCCTGTCCTGCAGCAGATGGACACGCCAGACCTCAGCTCCAACCCTGCCACCATGAACACCCGCCTGCTCCACCATTCTGGACAAACCCAGCCCTTCTTACAGGCTGGTGTCCCGGCTTGCCAGGGAGGTGTGCAGCCCAGAAGGTTCAGCTGAGTGGTTGTGATGCATTTAGCTGTAAAAAGTGTCCTTTGCCCCCAACATAATTTCTCTAGAGAGTTTCTAAGCCCATCTCAGGCTGTGTCTGATGTGCTTCCCACTTGGAGTGGGAGCTGTGTGCCTGGGCTGATGGATCTGGCTCCTCCAAGAGGGCGTTCTTCTCTGGGATGAGTGGTTTGACCAGAGATGTTGCTGAGGACTGATCAGTCTGTTCCTCAAAGACACAGATTCATTCCTAGAACAGCAAGATAGTGGATGCCAATAAGCCCAGCAAGGTTTTTACCCTTTCTGGACTCATGTAGGAGCACCAGGAACTGCTCATAGGTGTTGCTGTTCCAAAAACCTGCTCCCTCAGGGAGCATCTGTCCATGGAGGTGTTGTGTTGGGACAGTGCAGATCCTTGGTGTGGGGCCAGGCTACACAGCTTCTCCACCAAGCTGTACCTTCTCTGCCTTCCTCTACTTTTCCATTTCACTACTAGTCTGAAGGACAAAGTCTTCCAAAACACACAGGTGAGGCTGTAGGTCGTGTTCAGACAAGACCCAGCTTGTATCCTGGTGGGTCAGGTGCTTTCTCAGAGTTGTCCACCATCTAAAGCTGGGATGAGAAGTTTGAATCCTTGCAGCCAGTGCCCTGAGATACTGGTCTGACCACGTGTTGTCAGCACTGTGATGGAATATTGACTCAGTGCTATTTTAGGGGGAATTCAATTAACTAAATTACCACCTTCCCAGCATGGTTTGGCTTCAGATAAAATGTAATTATGCAGGAGCCACCCCCACGCTTTGTTAATGTAATAACTGCAGCAGGAGAGAAAGAAGATGGAGGGAGATAGAGGCAGGAAGAAATTAAAACAAAACCAAGGCAAGGACGAGACCCCCAGCATTAAATACAGCACATGATCTCATACAAGCTAGAAATGGACACAATCCAGGTTTCATGTCTGGTTTGTTTCCTGCATCATACCTCTGGAGGGCAGCACTGACCAGAGGTGTGGGTCGGTGCTGCCCAAACACATCTCAGTGGCTTTGGAAACCCCTCCAGGGATGGGGACTCCACCACTGCCCTGGGCAGCCTGGCACAGGCCTCCACAACCCTTTCAATCAAGACATTTGTCCTCATGTCCAACCTAAACCTCCCCTGGGGCAACCTGAGGCTGTTTTCCTCTTGACTTGTTCCTTGGGAGAAGAGCCTGACCCCCACCTGGCTCCAGCCTCCTGTCAGGGAGCTGTGCAGAGCCAGAAGGTCTCCCCTGAGCCTCCTGGGCTCCAGGCTCAGCCCCTCCAGCTGCTCCTCCCCACACTTGGGCTCTAGACCCTTCCCCAGCAGCTTCGTTGCCCTTCTCTGGCCACTCTCCAGCCCCTCAAAGTCCTTCTTGGAGGGAGGTGCCCAAAATTGAAGCCAGGATTTGAGGGGCAGCCTCCCTAGTCCTGAGTCCAAGTGGATGATCCCTGCCCTGGTCCTGCTTGCCACACTAGTGCTGATCCAAGCCAGGCTGCTGGTGGTCTTCTGGGCCACCTGGGCACACACTGGCTCATCTCCAGCTGGCTGCTGACCAACCCCCCCAGGTCCTTCTCCACAGAGCACTTTCCAGCCACACTTCCCCCAGCCTGGAGCATTGCAGGGGGTTGTTGGGACCCAAGTGCAGAAGCCAGCATTTTGCCTTGTTGAACTTCATCCCATTGGCCTCAGCCCATGGATCCTGCCTGGCCAGGTCCCTCTGCAGACCCTCCCACCCTCCAGCAGATCAACACTCCCACCTAACTTGGTGTCCATCTGCAAACTGACTGAGGGGACTCGATCCTCTTGACCAAAAAAAGGTATGAATAAAAATAAAGGTATGAACCAGACTTTCAGTTTGTAGGAAAGCTTGTCGTGGTCATTCAGCAGGTCAGGTGTCCATGCTATGATGCTACTGCTTCCTCTTAGACTAGAGGAGTCTTGTTCTTGCTGTTCTTTCAAAGCTCCCAGGAAGGGCACATATGGCACAGCTGGCTCTGGCATGACATGTGTGGTTGCACTCTGCAGTTCTTGAGATGCTTACAGACCTACGTCAGCCACCATTTACATGATGCCCAGGAGGCCATAAATGAACCTTCTGGTTTGCCCTGTTTGATTTCTTGAGATGCAACCACCAGAAGCAGCAGCCTGCCCTGTCTCTTGTAGTGTGGAAGCCGACACAGGGTTCTCCTCCAGACCTTTACCCAGTTCCTGCACCAGCTAATCCCTTTGTGATGAGACAAGACAAAGGAAAACAACCCCAAAAATCCCCCAAATCACTACGGGTCACGGGAGTTTAAAGAAATGAATCACTTCTCTGCAGTTCTGCCAGTGCCTGGTAAGTCCCTCGGAGCTTTTCCAGTGATGCTGGTGAGCCCTCTGAGGAGTGATAAGTGACAGTGAGGGTAACACCTCTAAGTGGACACTTATGCCAGAGCTTTGAAGTATTTTTTTGAAACACACTTCTAAAAAAAAAAAAAAAAAAAAACCTTTTCAAAGAATTCACGCATAGGTGTGCAAAAAAAAATAACCTCAGCAAACAGTAAAATCTGAAACACAAGAAGATACTCAGGCATTTTGGCAGGGAGCTGAAGTGATGTCAGAAAACAAATCTAAACAGAAATGTTTCTATGGATTTTATTTTTTTTCTTTCCTTATTTTGAGACATAATTGGAAACAGATTTTAGCCTTGGATTTAAACATTTCCCTGCAGCATCTCCAATGCTATCCCTGTATTATGGATTTTTAGTCTCAAGGAGCATGAATACAAGGCTCTGGAGCAGAGGGATACACTCAGCATCCTCCTGCTCCTGTTATTGCTCCACGTTTAGCCGGTGGTCCTGGGTAAGCAGCACAACCTGAATCTCCCGGGGTTTTCACCCTCTTGACTTCAAGGTAAATAACAAAATCAAAAGAGAGTCCTATCTACTGAGGTCCAGCTTTCTGCCCTCATAAACTGAGCATTTCCTGCTCCACTAAGATAGAGTGAGGATCTCAGGGCATGTTAACATCACAACTGGATGATCTTGGGCTCTTCTCCAGGTGGACCCAGTTTGGGAGGACATCTCACTGACCCCAGGCACCTAGTTTCCTGACTTGGTTCATCAGAATAAGATCCACCAAGGAAAACAAAAAGACAAGTCTTGCACTGGATCAAGAGCCTGTTTCGATGTGCAGCACCCCACTTTGGGGTGTGGGGAGTGTTTGGTGGTTGCTTGTTTTGCCCAGAGCCGGGAGAGGCCAGCTGAGAGAGGAGCAGCTCCTCTGTGTAGCAGCTGCCTGGCCAGCACAGACGGGGATTTTCCTCCAAAACACTTGGTGGAATATAGACAAAGACTCGATCGTCTGAAAAGGGACAAAAGCTTTTGAGCTTTTGAGCAAAGCTTTTGAGCTGTCAACAGGTTCAGGCTGTACAAGTGGGAGGGGATTGTGTATGGATGGTCACACCAGTGACCATCTTTTTGCTTATACAGGATTTGTTTATCGACGGCATACTAAAATGATCCTTATTTTATGTTTTATTTTTCAGAAAACTTTCCCACTTACGAGAGCCCTTTCTTAACCCTCCTTGATAGAGCTGTCATCCAACACGGCTGCAATATGGATATCACTGTTTTACACACAAGCCTACCACGAGAGGACAACAGAAAACCCAGCAGCTCCAAAACCAAAACCCTGATGCAAAAACCTGCCTCAATAGCGGCCTCCAGATTGCTGTTTGGGAAGACTATTGATAAAGCAATTAGCTAAAGTTGTCGTTGTGTCAGCTGAGACTTCCAGCAAAAACAGGCAGAGCTGATAGTGGGTGAACCCAAGCGGATGTTGAAGAGGTGATGCCATCAGTGAGGTGTGACACAGTGCCAGGGTGCTGGTATTGTTTTGCATGTCTGTTTATATAACATTTAATATAGAAATTATTAATAGATAAACAATTGATATATTAACGTGTGGAGCTAGACCGAGTCTGTACTGATGCTTTCTTTTTAATGGTGACCATGTCCCCAGAGAGAGCCTAAAACCATAGATAAGCACTCCTACATCTTTAGCTAAATCCCTCCTTAAATAATTTTTTATAAAAAGTTAAAATCCTTCACAATAACAATGACTGGTCCAGTAATAAGTTGTCATAGTCCACATTTTCTTGGCTTTTTTTTATTCCTCGGGTCTCACTTCTCACCTGTTTCCTGTTTTATGTAAGAGAAATGACAAGAACAGCATCTAATTAACAAATCCCATTGTGCTAAATGGCTTTTAAAATAGATTGTGGCCCTGCCCCTTCCTCTGAGGCTTTGAGAGGCTCAGTCCCTGCAGCAGGATGCTCCTTTCCCTTAGGGGCATCCTTGTTTGGGAGCTCCCTGGGGCTGTCATGGGGGTCTCAAAGCACTCAACTAGAGTTAAAATAGATAAGGAAGTAACTCATGGTGAAGGGATTTTAAATCTGAGGCGCTCTGTGGCACTGTCAGCTTTAAATTGAAAAAGCAGCAGTAAGATGTGTATAACTAAAGGTGTGAATGCAAACGGGGTCTGATCACTGGGTGTACAGACAATGCCGGGTGCTACGCTTCCCTGGCTGGCGTAAAACTGAGCTTGGTTCTGCCTGAAGCTCTTCTGAAACTGGCATTTGCTTCTCTTTCTCCTTTCTCATTTTTCCTTCTTCCTTTTCCTCATCTTTTTTCCTTTTTCCCTTTTCTGTCTTCCTTCTTCCTTTTCCTTACCTTTTTTTCATTTTTCCTTTTCCTTTTTTCCTTTTTTCTTTTTTCTTTTATTTTTCATTCTTCTTTCCTTTTTTCCTTCTTTTTTCCTTCTTCTTTTTTCTTCTTCCTTTTCCTTCTTCTTTTTTTCCATCTTCCTTTTCCTTCTCTTTTTTCCTTTTCCCGTTTCTCTTTTTCCTTCTCCTTTTTTCCTTCTTTTTCCTTCTCCCTTTCCCCTTTTTCTTTCATCCTTCTTCCTTCTTCATTTTTTTTTCCTTCTTCATTTTTCCTTCTTCATTTTTCCTTCTTCCCCTCCTCTACTGTCCTGAGGTTTACCTGTAGGTCCAGGCATCTGCTAATTCTCTGCCCATTTTAGTAGGCTGTAGACTAATCCACACCTCAGTGTAATACAAAAACATGAAAAAATGGGCTACGGGCCTTAACTGTGTGCTCTTGTCCTGCTTTAGGTGATTTTTTTCTCTCTGCTTAGCTGCCAGCCACCTATGTGCTTGCCAAGCGTCCTTTCACCATGGACAATTCCTTTCTTTCCTGTCTTGTCAAGAGGATATTGACTCACATAGCAATAAATATAGAGCCCTAGAATCCTAGAACGTATATCTGTGTAGAACAGTGTTTCCTTAGGCACACAGGTTGTGCAGGAGGTTTATTGCTTTTATTTGAATATTTAAGGGAGACATTTGTCATACTACAATTGCTGTCTTGTGTAACAAACTCCATACACATGTCCACCAGCTAGTTCCAAGGTCTCACCACGAGTGTCACATCATGCAAAACCCTGCAATTGGCTGATTTGTCGTAAGTCATGACCATAAACACCTATTAACTACTCAATGTGCAGGCACAGCAATGGGAAGATAAAGCTCTAGGTGATTTAGCAATATTAGATACGAGGAAGAATTTCTTTCCTGGCAGAGTGGTGAGGCACTGGTGCTGGCTGCCCAGGGAGGTGCTGCAGTCCCCATCCCTGGAGGGGCTTAAAAAAGAAAAACATGTAGATGTGGCGCTTTAGGACATGGATTGGTGGTCACAGTAGTGTTGGGCTGATGGTTGGACTTGATGATCTTAGAGGTCTTTCCTGACCTTAATGATTCTAGGATTTGCCCTGTGCTTTATTTTTTTTGTCAAGCTATCACCGAATGGAAAATCAAATGCAAAGCTGAATGGAGTTTTAAAATAAAACATCACACTGTTTCAGAGTTTACAGATTCATTCCTGCCTCTTGATTCATTTTCCTCTTCTCTTTGAAGGAACCAGAGAGCGTTATGGAATCTGCAGAAGAAGAGTTAATTCATTTTAATGCTGGTGACTGGTATTTATCAATTCTCAAAATTAAAGTCACTCAGTTTCCCAAATCTCTGTTGTGGAAGGAAGCTCCTGTATGAGATCAGTCTGAAAACTCAAGAGTCTTTATTGCCCAGGATGGTTTTGTATTTAGGCACCTTCATTATTACATGCAGAACTTGAAAGTTATCTTTTTTCAGCTATGCTGAATGGAACTTACTGCATGAGCAAAGCATTATTTTTGCAGTTGATGCCTTTAACACAAACAAAGTGGGATATTCTTTGTGGATTTGCTAGAATTTTCTTCATTCTTAGATAACATTGTCTGCAGAAGGGTGTTGAAGAGTTTATGTGTCTAACTCAACCCCTGCTTGGCAAGAGGTATCCAAACAAATAACTGCCACATCCAACTCATCTGCCTCGGCTGGTGAGCACAGGAAATATTACAGATTTCATGCTTGACCTTTCCGTAAGAGCTCATGCAAGTCATTATTTGCTTTTCTAACTGGTGTTAAAGCAAGCAGAGGCTTTTATGTGGCAGCTGTTGTGACTGATGACAAGTACACTGCCCCACTTGTTGAATGTGAACCTTCTCATCTGAAGAAGGTGGGACTGCCCTTCCTGTTGGCTCCTGGGAGGGTTTAACCCTCCTGACATCAAGCTCACCCTGATGGGACGCCACTGAATTCACTTTCCTGTCAAATAGGGAATGAAGATTATCCTCCTCTTCCTATTCTCTAGCTGCATAAACAGAAATGTTAGATGGATATCTGTAATTTAATTTGCTTTTTAGAATTTTGATTACAGCATAGTTGTCTATTGTGCCAGTGGAAGTTGAGTCCATACTTCCTTGCTGGATTAAATGTGTATTTATTTAATTTTTTTACATCAATATTTGCATTTCTCCAAAGTTTAATATAAATTCTGAGTTTCATCTGGCTTCTAATACTTCTTTATTTTTTTTTTCTTTTTTTTTGGTGGAATTGTCTCAAAAATGACATGACATTGCCATGTTTGATATGATACTTGACATTTTTAACCCAGAACATTAACATTTTTGGTTTAATGTGAACCCGATCCTGGATTTTGTTTGATCCTGCACTTTATTTAATCCTGGATTTTCTTTCAGGACTGTGTTTAAAGATGTAACATCTCCAAATAGGTTGGGAGAGGAAGACCACCAGTAGGCTATTGTATTATTAAACCACACATGACCGTGTGTTTAATGTGGCCAGGAACACATTCCACCAAACTAGAATTCTTGCATTTTCTGGCCTTTAAGTGCTTGTCACTGTAATCATATTGATTAATCAATTCATATTAATTTATGAAGGTATTTTATGCATGTGCTTTAGAATTCATAACCATGGCTCTAAAGTGACTTTATACTTAATATCCTCCCACAGTACATAAGCATTTGTTTAAAATAATTTATCATTCAGTAAAAGATTAGGAAATGCAGCCTGTGAATCATTCCTGTCACTGAGCCAGACAGCAATTCCCCTTCTAATCATCAAATTCCTGCAGCTTATCATAAAGATCTGATGAAAAAGAGCCCCAACGAGGCCTTTCAGGCTTGGTGTTGGCTTCTTGGCTCTTTCTTTTGCAGTGTTCTTTAACACGCCTGTGTGCTGGCTTGGATTCCAGAGCCAGGACAAGAGGGAGTGCCATTGAAACTCAGATGGTGAAAAATAATGGGCTTTTTGGAATATTTAAATGGCTCTTATTATAATATAAGTTCTTATAAATATTCTCCACAAGTTCCCTGCAGTTACCTTGAGGTGCCTGAAACTTAGAAATCTGTTTGTTCTTGTCTATACACAATATTCCCTGGCATGTTTTAGTAGATGTCAACTGCAACATAGCATGGCTTGCACTCTGCTTTTGATTTTTGGGTTAATTATCTGAAGTTTTGCCTCACTTGAACCTTCCTGGAAGGAATGTATAATTCTACAGACTAGAATTGATATATCTACTAAAAAGGATTATTAGAATGGTTTTGACTTGGAATCTGGAATTTTCAGAGCTTTGATGACTGGGCATTTTATACTAAGGGAAATATGTTCAAGTACCTGAAGGAAATAAATCTTGGACTTCCCAAGAAAGTGCTTTCTGGGGTAATAATATAAGTAGGCTTGATGGAAATGGTTTAACTCCTCCACAGAGAAAGGAAAAAATCCTGCCTGGATTTCTTTCTGCTTTCTGGATGGTTGTAGGGGAAGTGAGTGTGACAGTTTTTCTTCTGATTTTCAGGGAAACATTATCTGAAAGAATTAAAAATTTTCCTTTTCATCCTGAAGTAAATGATTCTATCTAAACAAATTGTTGGGATTTAGAGATTGTGAGATATGCTTTTGATTTGGTGCAAATGCCTTTATTTTAGGGATCTATATGCCCAACACCGGTACTTCAGGGTACAGAACAGATGGGAGGGGTGTGTGCACAGCTTTTATCAAAACAAAGAAAATGTTTTTAGTGAGGAGATTGTTGAAATCCTTTTCAGATTTTTATCTTTTTATATGCTAGGGACAGCAAAGTCTGGCTAGTCCTGCTGGAAAATAATTTTTCCTCCGTCTGCCCCCTCTGCTGGTATCTCTGTTCTAACGTTGAAAAATACACCCTCCAAAACTGCAGAGGGGCAGGGATGAAGGAGAAAAGGGAGCCCAAAGAGGAGAGGGCGCTCAACTTCCAGCCACTGGTGCTGCCTTCTATCACCTTACACCGCTCTTACACCCCTACTAGTGCCCCGCTGGGGTTTTTCTAACAGAGGATGAGGCTGTGGCTGCAGCCCCAGACAGCCCCAGGCCCTCTGGGTCTGCCTGGAGGGTCGGGCCCACTTTCCACACAACCCCACGTCCACCCTGCTCCTGAGATGAGCTGGTGGGGCTGCACTTGGGCAACTCTAAAAACACTGGGCCAACAGGGGCAAAAGCTTGTTCCTTCCTTATTTAGCCAAAATGAACCCAAGAATCCCCTCTTTCTGCTAACGACTTTGTTAATTCTATTAGCACAATAAAACCAGAGGCCTAGAGCTGTTACTTGGGGTTTTATTTTAAGCACATTTTGGCACTTCCCTAGTTTAAAGTCTCTGCAGCCTGGGGAGCTGACATGTCTCCTATGAACCTGAGTGAGGCACCTTAACCCTAACAGCCTGGTGAAAAAAAAAATCATGATTTCCATTCCCCATCTGTGTTCTGCAAAGAGCTTTGGGATGCCCCAGGGCTCTGCTCCCTACTCCCCTGGCGCTCTGTCCCAGTCCAGATGCCCAGGCTGAAATCAAGATACGATGCAAACGGGATTCGTATAAAGAAAATAACTTTTATTAGACAAATCGATCAAACCCTGAAAAAACAGCGTCAGGTAAACATTACTAAAGGTTTTTCCAGCAATGCAGAAACCTTTGAAACTGAGAAATTCAGGAAGTTTCATGTTCCTCCAGGTGCATTAGTAAATTCTCTCCCTTCCGTGATAGGAGCGATCGCTGTCTTGACAGCCCCAAAATCTTACATTAACTCAGCAATTATTTTAAAACAATAACTTCCAAACTCTTCCCTGTGCAACTGTTTCCCACACAATTTGGTACAAAGGGGTCAAACCATGTTCTCTTTGTTGTCTAAAAAAAAAAAAACCAACATGGTTTTTTCATCCAGCTTCTTAGAAACAAAGAATGTAGAGTCCAGGTGTCCCCATGGACTGGATGCTGAGGGCACCTCAGGCTGGTGTGAGGTCTGACGCCCCAGACTGCAGCTCCTGACCTCAGCAGCAAGAGGGGGACACTGCAGCTGAACAAGACCCTGCTCCACCATCTCGGGTGCCACCGCCATCCAAGGCTCCTCCACCAAGCCATGATGGTGGGACCCAAGCGCCCAGTGAGGGGCTGGGTCAGAGGAGAAGGAAGCAGCCAGTCCCCCTCGCCCAAAAACTCACGGGGGTGGCACAGCCTGGGCACAGGGACAAGGCACATGGAGTTTGAGCTTGGCCCCTCACACCCTGTGCGACCAGAACCTGACCCCTTGGGGACAGAGAGACCTGCCCCAGGTGAGCAGCTTCCATTGGAGCCAGGAATCCTGCCAGGCAGCTCCGTCCCCCTTCCCGGGCTGCTGTGGACTCCCCGCCCCACCTCAGCCTTCCCGGGGGACTCAGCTCCAGAGGGTTAGTGCGGGAGCAGCAGAGGGAGAGGGGACGAGCTGGAGGGGGGTTAGGACAGAGATGAGCTCAGCACTGAGGCACCGGAGGAACCGTCTGCGGGCACAATCTGCCCTAACAGTGGAACTGCTTTTATTAAAACAGAAGTGTTAAGCCAGGAAAATAAATTATTGCTACGATAGACATATTTAGAACATAAGGAAGGACGTTAAATCTCGAGCTCCAGGTCAATATAGCCCTGAAACAAAAAGTTACACTACTTCTCTTAAATATCTCGGGTTCTCTTCATGCCCTTCCAAAAACTTTATAAAATGTGCAGCTTAGAGAACAAATAGTAACAGAGTCACTCATAACAAAAATCTGTACAGCTTATAGCTTTAAAAATAATACTTTTTTTTTTTTTTCTTTTTTTTCCCCCTCAAACTGCTATGTTACTTATTACTCATAAATACAGGGCTGACAAGTTTTGGGTGCCCAAGGTCCCATCCAACACCAAAGTGACTGGGGTAGTTTTGACACTCGCTGTGACTCCCCTCAGCCAGAGGTTGGGTTTGAAAGAGCCTGAATTCACATGTGGAAAAAAAACAAAACAAAACAACCACCCAAAATGAATCTCTTTGTGGGTGAAGACTGTCTCCTTCTGCTGGTCAGAGGCCTGGGGTCTTCTGCGGGTTTGAAATGGCACTCAGACCTGGAACACAGCACCGGGCAATGGGTTAGGCTAGCTGCACCCCTGGGGTGGGACAGGGCCCCACAGGCCCCTCTGTCCTGGCCTGTGGTGGTTTTGTCAAATGCTGAAAACCCACCGTTTGTGGGAGCTGCATTTTGGTGGGGAAGGAGCATTTCCCCACCCAGAGCCTGGCAGGAGGAGTGTGGCTCTTCCCCCCTTGGAAGCCTGGTCCATGACACCCTGGAAGGGCACTAGGTCTTTGATTTTAACCTTTGGGTTGGGCTGAGCTGAGCTCCTGCACCTGCAGATCATGAGTTAGGGGCTCCTGCTTGTGACACCCCCCCCAGTGCCAGACCTGTGATCCACCTGCACCCCAATCCTGCCCCTCTCACGCTCACACCCTCTGCTCCCCACAGAACCAGGGAGCTCAGCCCTAGGACAAAGCGGGAAAAGTGGAGGCAGAAGGTGTGATGTGACTGTCCAAGTGCTGCCACCCTCTTGCAGACTGCTGGCCTGGCCCAGGGCCCACCCCTCCTCACATCAACAGCCATATCCTCGCAGACAAGGCAGCCCCCAGAAACCAGGAGCAACATCTGGCAGGTCCCTCAGGGTATCCCGACCATAACCCAGCAGGTTCTTCTGCCTGGTCATGAGCAGTTTCCTTTGGAAGTTCAAAGGGAACTGTGGGATAAATCCAGCTCGGGGAATACTGCGGGTTCCCCAAGGCGGTCCAGAGGGAGTAACGAAGAGCAGGATTTTGGCAAATGGCCACAAGGAGCAGATTAGTGGTTAGAGAGCTGGGCAGTGCTCAGAGGGAAGCAGCTCATCTGGACGCTGATGACTTGGGGCTGCTCAGGCCTCTGCTACCTGAAAGGGGCTTTGCTTCTACTTCTTCAAGCAGAAGCTCGTTTAAGGTACAGCTCTACTGAGCCATCCCTGTGGGAGCTGGTCTCCTCTAGCCAGATCAGTCAGAGCCTCTGAGACCAGTCAGGAATGTGTGTGGAGAACTTCTCATCAGGAAGAGGAGAGTGAGGTTCTCCTGACTCAGAGCTAGTGCCAAACCTGAGCAAACTCACTCAGAGCTGCTGGGAAATCCCTTCTGGGGCTACTTACAACAACTCCACTTCCTTAGGCGGTAAACGCGTGCAGAGGGGCTCACACTATTGTCGAGGGACTTATGGTGACCTGGCCTGCCTTCTGCAGAGGAGAGAAGCCAGCATTAGTACAGGATTAGAGGACACGGCATCAGGATGTGTTCCAGTGGGAAAGGAAGTGGCTGGGAACTCTGAGGAGTCGGACAGGAGATGGGCTGACATCTCAGAGGGACAGGCTCCCACTCCTCTAGCTCACCTCTCTCCAGAAAAGGCCCAAACCTCCCAGAAAAGGAGCTTAGCAGTATCTGCAGCAGAGCTCCATCCATCTCAGAAGGTTACTTGTCCTCCTCAGCCCCT
>NW_008628077.1:6163-6769 GCF_000691845.1 Merops nubicus | reverse complement strand
GTGTGTGCAGCATCCAGCACCACAGTGCATTCCCAGTGCATCTCCTCAGGGATCTGGGTCACCGCAGGGGAGGCTCTATCAAGAGAGGGACCTTTGCCTGCCCCAGCAGTGGTGAGTCTCTGCAGGAGGACAGGTCACTTCCCCACCGTGACCCCGAGCCCAAAAGCAGCATCTTCAGTCCCCCTGTGAGAGGCAGGGGCTTGAGCCAGGGAGGCTGCTGCAGGAACAGGCAAAGGGAAGAGAGTGTTGGGTCTGCTCGCACTTACTGCAGAAATGTACTGGCTGCTGGGGAACCTGGGCTTCTCCTCCAGGGCAGAGCGGTGCTGGGAACCCAGTGGCACGTAGGGTGGGGAGCCCACATCTTCACAGAAGCTTTCTTGGGGGATGCTGGAGACGCAGCCGCTGTCAGAGCCACTGGAGCCGCTGCCCGACATGCAGTGCGATGACTCCGAGCTCTCTGTGGCTGGGGGAACAGAGAGAGGTCACTCTGCTGACCATGAATTTGGCCTACATGAACTGCGTGCACCATGGACGCTTGGTAAGTGTCTGTTTGCACAGGCACTGGCCACAGGAGCCCACAGATATGGGCAAGTCGAAACAGCCTTG
>NW_008628077.1:0-6072 GCF_000691845.1 Merops nubicus | reverse complement strand
GTCCCCATCCCTGGGAGGGTTTCCAAGCCGTGGAGATGTGGTGCTGAGGGACACGGGTCAGTGGGGACCTGGCAGTGCCGGGGAATGGATGGACTTGGGGATCTGAACGGTTTCTTCCAAACAAAACGATTCCATGGTGAGCCACGCTCCTGTGCTGGCCTACTTAAACCCATGGGCAACAACCCAAGGCAGAGCAGGAAATGATGCTGGAGATGGGCATGGACCAGCCAGGGCAGTTCCCACAAGGGAAGCCAAGGGGTCAGCAGACACAGCACCTCATGCCAGAGGGCAGAGACACCAGTGCTGGTCACCGAGGCCACGGCAGCCCTAATGTGAGGCACCAGGCTGGCCATGGGCACAGCTGCAGATCCACGGTGACCTTCCCAATGCCTGCATCCAAGCAAACTCCCCCCACAGAAGCTGAGGCAGCCCTGGCACGGAAGGCCAGGCCCCTGCTCGCACATACTCATCGAGGGCTGGCTGCTCGTCTCGTGCTCCAGCTCGTCTTCCTCGATGCAGGTCCCAACGTCGAAGGGGCGGCTGGAGCCCAGGACACTGGGCAGCAGAGCCTGGTCCAGGTACATGTGGAGGTTGAGCGGCCCGAGCAGGGAGGAGGAGGAGGAGGAGGAGGAGGAAGGGCTGTACGTAGCCGGGGTACCGCCGGCCGACAGCTGCGCCTGCGTCCGCTTGAAGGGGTTGGAATGGTCAAAGAGAGACACGGCGATGGATGCTCTGGTCCTGGCACCTGCAGGAGAACACCAAGCGAGCCCTAAGCACCAGCCCCACTGAGCTTGCTGGGGCGAGGGGGTGGGCACGGCTGGCACCCACCTCTGCCTTTCATGATGTAATCGATCGCGCGGTCGTTGATAGCTGCCTCGCTGGGTTTGATATCCAGGAAGGGCTTGTTGCCCACACCCATGGAGACCATCTCCTGCATACGGATTTCTGGAAAGGAAGAGACCCGCAGCCAAGTCATGAGGGTGACCTGACCCTCCCCATGGGCACTGCACAGCCCCAGGCCAGAGTACGCCTGGGCCAGGCTGCTCCTGAGCTACTGAGATTAGAGCTGCTCTCCCCTTACCCTCCCAAACTCCAGGGACAAACAATCATGCCCTGCTCTGGCCAAGCAGATGAGAGCCATGCCACCTGCAAGAGTCCTGCCAAGCGGGAAGCCTGCAATGGAGAGGGGGGACTTGGGCAGCCTGACTCAGGCAGCCAGCAGTGGCCTAGATGGCAGGGAGATGATGGAGCCTTTCAGGAGCACAGGCCATGCTCACAGGGCAGGGAACCCCGTGCTTCTATCTCCTGTTGCTCTCACAGAGTCCAGATGGGCATCTACAGGCACACAGAGCTTGGACTGGTCAAGTCCAAGAGTGGCCAGAGAATGGCAACGAAGCTGGGGAAGGGTCTAGAGCCCTGGTGTGGTGAGGAGCAGCTGAAGGACCTGGGGGTGCTGGAGCCTGGCGCAAAGGAGGCTCAGGGGAGACCTTCTGGCTCTCCACAGCTCCCTGACAGAAGCTTGGAGCCAGGTGGGAGTCGGGGTCTTCTCCCAAGGAACAAGAGATAGGCCAAGATGAAATGCCCTCAAGTTGTGGCGGGAGAGGTTGAGGTTGGACATAAGGAAGAATGTCTTGACTAAAAGGTTTGTCCTGTCCCAGGTTGCCCAGGGCAGTGGTGGAGTCCCCATCCCTGGAGGGGTTTCCAAGCCGTGGAGATGTGGTGCTGAGGGACATGGGTCAGTGGGGACCTGGCAGTGCTGCAGGAATGGTTGGACTCAATGTTTTGAAAGGACTTTCCAACTAAAACAACTCCATGATTCCGAGTCCCCGGGGACAAGGGGTGGGTAAGTGACACACTCAGCCAAGCCCAGCGCATGCTCCTGAGGCTTCAAGCTGGCGCAGAACTGCCGCGTCACAGGCTCCAAACCTGCTCAGGACAGCACGGGCCGAACAGGGCTCCCGCACCTTCGGCGGCACAGACGCCCCGGGGAGGAATCACACCTTTATTGCGGGCCGCCTGCTGCCAGAGGATCTTGGCAATGTCACCGGTCCAGGCCTGCTTGGTCTCGGCGGAGCTGGCCTGCAGGATGTAGGTGTCACTGGACTTCCGCCGCCGGAACCAGATCTCGAAGCGCAGGCCGCTGTCCCCAGAGTTCTCCGTCAGACCGATGTCTGCAGTCTGCCCGGAGGAGAAGAGCAGAGCATCACCTGGGGCTCCACCAGGAGCAGAAAGGGTCAGCTCTGCCTATGCCCTGTGTCAGAGCTGCCTCAGCTCGGCAGACCCAGCGGGACAGGAGTGGGACACAGCTGGGCAGAGACAGCCCAGGCAGATCCCAGAGCCTCATCCAGAGTCAGCACCACCAACCCTGTCACCCAGCCCCTGGCCCTCAGAAGACCTTGGCCCCACATCTCGCAGCACGCAAGAGACCCGGGCTTCCGTGTGGGAAATAATCTCTTCTGGCTTCACAGCATGGCTTGGAGGAAGCTGAGTGGTGGAAGCAGCTCTTCTGCTGGAGGAGCTCCTGCTCCTTATTTCAGAGCCACGTGTCCAGGGGGAAAGCAGCCCGGGACACGTCCTGCACAGGAAGGAGCTGCAGGTAAGGGCTGCCCTTACCTTGAAGGAGCGCTTGTAGACGTACACATCAAAGCCACCCTCAATTCTCTTGGGCTTGCTGAACAGGATCAGGTCCTCGAAGAGGAAGACGTGGCGCTGGCACTTCCTACGGCCCAGCCAGATGGTGAACTCGTCCTGCCGCACCAGCTGCCCCTGCTCCTTCAAGTTCACCTGGACACAGGGAACATCCTGGTCAGACCTCAGCAGGATTTGGTCTGGGCAGCCCTGGGCTTGGGCATGGAGAGGAGCATCCCATATGGCTGTGGCCCAGGTGGTAAAGAAGTGATAGCTCCTTGGTATCTTAGGAGGCCTCTTGAAGAGGCGGGGCTGTATGGCACTGCTGGAGGCCACGTCAGGCTGGGTCAGCCAGCCCAGAGCTCAGGGGAAGAGCTGCACTTTTCTCTAGGTGACCCTCTGCTGTCACCCTATGCAGATCTGGGACAAACCCCTGGGATGGCAACTGGAGGCAGCAGCCAGAGTATTATCTTAGGGGGCAAGAAGAGAGCTGAAGAGAAAAGGAGTTTTATTACACTGCCAGGAGCACTTCTGGGTCAGAAGGCCAGTCCCTCAGTTCTTCCTGTCTCAGACCCATCTTCCTCCACCCTGAGCCCTACAATTTCTCTTCCTCCAGTGCCACACTTTGCACACCTCTCCTTCAAGTCCCACCTAGCTGAATTTGGCCTGCTCCTGATATCAGCATCAAGCTGAATTCCTCCTTGCAAACTGCCCGACCCCTTCACCCCCAACTCAGAAGTGCTGGAAGGGCCCGAGGCAGCCTGCAGGACATGATCCAAAGGTTGCCAGGCTGCCTCACAGCACCATGAAGCACCTGGGAGCAGCTCGCCCAGCTCAAGGACCAGCAGCCAGTCTGCCCTACCCCCACCCCGGGCAGGGGAGGGCACGGGACGTACGTCGCAGTCGCGGATGGCATCCATAGCCAGCAGGTCATTGCCGTGCCGGAGCTGAAACTTCACCATCTCCTCGGCCGCCCGGAGGTAGCCCAGCTCCTGCTCCTGTGCCTCGCTGCACTCCTTGATCAGGTCCTTCAGGAGCAGGGCGTATTTGCTCATACGCTGGATGGGTTTCAGCAGGTAGGAAGCCAGGTCCATCTTATCCCCGAGCTGCACTTGCTTGAACTGAGAAAGGCAGCAGAGAGTGAAGGCAGCAGCTCCCCACGGAGCCCTGGGCTGAGCCCCACACCCTTCTACTCATTTAAGCACATCAGTGACCCAAACACCAAAAGCAATTTACCTTGAAGAAGGTGTTCCCATGGCTGGCCAGCAGCGAGTCCGACTTGGGTTTGTTCTTGCTGTAAAGCGCGTACATCCCAAACTGGTCCTTCTGCAAAAGAGACCCACCCCCACGTGAGACACAGCAACGGCCGTGCCCCTGGCATGGTCATCCCCAGCACCTCTGCCTCTACCAGGCTGCTCCTGGATGATATCAGGGATGACTTTGCTTCAGGCTCATTAAGAGCTGGGGAATGTTCTTGTCTTCCTATCCCTACAGCAGCCAGGACTTTTAAGTCCTTTGTCCTGTTACCCCTTGCCCATTACATACTCCAGTAGGAACCATTCACCTGGTAGCAGCAAACATGTGTGAGGCAGCCGAGCTTTAGCCAGGTGCCCCACATTTCTCCCTAGCAGCCCTGTCCAACAAGAGTGGCTGGCCTGCACCTCTCTGCTCACTGGAGTCATTCCACATGGACACCACAGGCAGAAGACAGGGTGAGGGTTGTCCCTAAAGAAGCAGGTGGGCTTCAAGGAGCAGACGTTTTGCTTCCCTATCAGTGTCTCTTGGTAGCAAAGAGCAACAGGAAAGGCAAGGAGAATCTGCTGCTGCCAGGGCTCAGCCTCACAGAGGCTGACCCAGCACGCGAGTTGGCAGGGGACAAGCCAGCCCAGCACAGGGTAGTCCTCCCGCTCCCAAAGGTGAGCAGCCAAACGTGGAGGCACCACTGGCCACAGCAGCCAGGCACGTGTCTGGAGGAGCCCGGCCCCAGGGGGAAGGTGCTGGTGCCTTACGTGTCGGAGGAAGCAGTGGCTGACCCGCAGCGGGTGGTTGCAGCAGCTCTCGAGCTCTCGCAGGAAATACTGGCTGTGGAAGTCGTAGAGCTTCTCCAGGTTCCCAAAAATGACGCTGCGCTTCCCACGCAGGTCCTGGGGCAGGTCGAGGCGCTCCATCTCGGGGAAGTAGCTGTCGATGATGTAGCAGAGCGACCTGACGTACTCGCGCTCCGTGGTGACCATCTCGTCGATGATGTGCCGCAGCTTGCTGCAACGGGAGACACTCAGCCTTGAGGGGACCCGCGGCTGCGGCAGTCACGGCCCACAGCTCCGCACCAGCCCTAGAGAAGCTCTCCCCGAGACCTCACACGGAGATGAGAGGATCCCTTAGCACTATCCAAGCTCAGATCCACCACTGCTGGGAAAGCCTGTGGCTGAAGCAAAGCTTTTCTGTTCAGGAAGGGCGAGCACCAGGTTGGCTGTGGTCCCCAGCAGGACACACACCCCTGGGCCCGCCCAGCCCTTGCTCCAGACACAAGAAGCTGCCCCGCAGACGGCTGTGCTCCTGAAACAGCCAGGACAGCAGAAGGCAAGATCGCTCCTGCGAGGAGGAGCCAGGCCGGTGGGCGGAGATGTTAACGCTGGGGGAACACCAGCTCCCGACCCAGGCGCTGCTGGGCTCGGCCCAGCAAAAATGAGAGTGGGAAACAAAGCTCCTCTCGCTGAATCAGCAAACAGCAGCTCCTAGCAAGGGTTGTCTCTGAGAGGATGGCTCTTAGGTACTCGAGGTTTCCACTGCGAGGCAGCACAGCACCAGACATAACTCCTCCGAGGTGCTCCTGCCACCCTGCCCACGGACAGGAGATCAGAGGCCCCTTCCAGAGGGTTTCCCTCTCCCCAGTCATCCCACCCGGAGCAGAATCAGGGCAGGAGCCTCTGTGGTCCAACCTGCATCCAGCAACTCGTTTCTCAGCTCTGCCATCAAGTTTTTATTTCTCGCTATCTTTTCCAGCAAGAGCAGCTGGAAGAGCTGCCTGGTGACCCCTTTTTGAGAGGAGCTCACATCCCTGGGCTCTCCATAGCATGACAACAAAGTTGAGTTGAAATCTTTAAGGACAGAGAAGGAAAAGAAGAGAACAAAGGCCAGCTGTTGGTCATTCAGAGTTCTTGGCCCCAAAGGGCAAATATAAACACCCCCTGGGCTGCGAAGCTGCTGTCACAGGCTGCTGGAACTGCCTCACTACCAGTCTGGGTACCAGCACGCAAGATGACCCCCTCTGATTCTGCACCACCTGTGTGCTAGCTCCCCAAGTACCACGCTCCCGCAAACCATCAGCAATGTTCAGAGAGTCCCCCTCCTCCCTGGGAACACCTCTTTCTCCTCGTGGGGAGCACCCACACTGCAGGGGGAAGAGCAAGGGACCCTTTCCACCACCCTGGAGCCGCTTACCTG
>NW_008628076.1:743-955 GCF_000691845.1 Merops nubicus | reverse complement strand
CACTCACGTTCTCCTCCAGGTTGAACTCCTTCTCAGTCGGCAGTGGGGAGCTGACCTTGGCCTTGGCGAAGTCCTTGAAGCTGCTGGAGCGCTGGAGGGAGAGCTGGGGAAGGGGGAGGTGTGAGGACTCTCCCTCGTGTTCAGTACCGGGCCCCAGAGCTGCTGGCTTACACCACCCCCAGCCCGGGGAGCTCCTCCCCTGCCAGCCTCGC
>NW_008628076.1:0-663 GCF_000691845.1 Merops nubicus | reverse complement strand
CCGCTCGGTCCTGCCTTTGTGCCAGCGACACTGAAGAGGGTTCTGGTGCAACCCTCCACCACTACCTCTCCCAGTCTCCCCAGTGCCTCCCTGGCTCTCCCTCCCTCCTTGCTGTGCCCGCGAGTGCCTGGCCCACAAGGGAAGGGGTTCCCCGTGCTGGGAGCACCCTCGGTGCCAGCCGGCCGTGGTCTCTGCACAGCCCCAGGGTCCCAGGTTTCCCTCATGCCGGGGTGGGCAGTGCCCGGGCTGCCCTGGGAGCTGGGTTGTGCCGGGGCTGGGTGAGCTCAGCTCTGGGCTGCTCGGAGCACACGCTGTGGTGCTCGTCTCGCCTCGACCGCAAACGCAGCAATTTCCTTTCTCGAGCTGCTCTGCCCGCCCCGGGCTCCTGCTTGTGCTGGCCAAGGCCCTCCTCAGCTCCTCGCAGCCTGGCCCCGGGCCTTCCCCCACCCTCCTCCTCCTTTTCACCGGCTGAGCATCCTTTATCACTTATTTTTGCCTTTTCCTTTGGGAGGGGCTGGCTCAGATGAGAGAGACCCAGCTCCATCGCAGCCATGGTGTTACTTAGCAGGACCAGCTGAGCTGGCTGGGAGGAGGGGCTGGTGGTTTGCCTGGCTCCTGCCCCAGCACTCCCAAACCACCAGACCAGGGTGGCGTGAACCCGTC
>NW_008628075.1:10544-10934 GCF_000691845.1 Merops nubicus | reverse complement strand
AACCCCTATGATTCTATGATTCCTTATACACGTCTCTGCCCCCTTCCATTCTCACCCATTTTGGCTCCTTTCTTGTCCTGTCTAGCCTCCGAAAACAATTCAGCTCTTTTTAACTGCCTGTTTGCCATTGCCCCTACTTTTTTCATTCTTAAATTTAGTAAATTCTTAATCTCATGTCCAGTTTGCACAGATATTTCCAGCTCCCCGTTTGATTCTTCTCCACTCTAGACTATAACATTCACTCACTGTGGGCTTCTTTTTCAAGACCAGTGCCTTGAAGTATTGTCCTCGTCTCCCCTTGTGTTTTGCCAATGACCAGGCCCAACAAAAATGATACCACCAGCAGGAAGATGAACCAATACACAGACTGTATTGTAGACAAGAAGGACA
>NW_008628075.1:6238-10215 GCF_000691845.1 Merops nubicus | reverse complement strand
AAGCTCTGTGGAGTGCACTCCACAGACAGACACTCCTGACTCCCTGCCAGTGGTCCCAGCTTTTATCCCCAAGCAGACACCTGACCTTTGTCAACTCAATGCGGGACCCCTGGGGCTCATCTCCCTTCTGGCTCTCCCTGCAGGGCCGGCCACACCCTGGGGGGAAGCTATAAGGCAAACTCACCTCCTCTGTATGAAGGGCTGTGGGACCCATATGTCAACCTTAATTCAGGGGCTCGGGGTTCAGACCCCAGCATTTCACCCTGTAACCTAGGCATATCCTCCCTTTACTCCTCAGCCTCTTCTTGTGCTCCCCCCTCCACATCTCCTCATCTCATTGAGTGACAGGCAATACCCCAGGAGCACAGCAGTATCACAGTTGGACAGTACTACTAGAGTTAGGTGCCAGCATGTCCTGCCATGTCTGTGATCCCTGCTGCCTGCTGTGCTGCTCAGGTGGGACCAGTGCTGCTCTGCAGAGCTCACAATTCCACCCACACACTTCCCTAGAGCGTGGGGGGGAGGGGGGGATGCCCTTCCCTGCCTGCCTGCAGAGCCCTGTGGGCGCTGGGAGGGAAATGGGTGTAGAGAGTCCAGGGAGGTATTTGCTGAGTGTGCAGGGACTATGTGATTTCAGATGTTTCTCATGTGGCTAAATCTGGAAAGTTTTGACAAGAAAGGCAAAAAGCACATCCCTAGCAGAAAGAGGCCAAATTTCAGGTCCCTTTTCCACATGTGGTAAGAAACCTTGCCTTCCTTTGGGCTCCTTCCAGCCACTATCCAAAGAGAAGCAGCTGGATGAGGCTGGACATTTTTGCCTACATTTGGCACTGTTTATTCTAATACATGAAAAAAAACTTGTATCTTTCTTGAGAAACAAGAAAAGGACAAGTGGTTTGACTAAAATTTCTTGCCATGAATTCAAAAGAAGGATGTTATCTACAGGATGGAAATACTCAGCTGAAATGGTAGATTTCTGACAAACCAGTACTTCACTGAAATGGAGGTCTGTTATCATTGGAAGAGTGGCTGGAAAGCTGCCCAGCAGAAACAGACCTGGGGGTTCTGATTGACAGCTGCCTGAATATGAGCCACCAGTGTGGCCAGATGGCCAAGAAGGCAAAGAGCATCCTGGCTTGTATCAGAAATGGTGTGGCCAGCAGGACGAAGGAAGCGATCATCCCCCTGTACTCAGCACTGGTGAGGCCACACCTTGAGTACTCTGTTCAGTTTTGCACACCTCAAGACCAGAAAGACACTGAGGAGCTGGAGTGGGTCCAGAGCAGGGCAGCGAAGCTGGCGAAGGGCCTAGAACACAGGTCTTACAAGCTGTGGCTGAGGGAACTGGGGCTATTTACTCTGAAGAAGAGGAGGCTCAGAGGAGACCTTATCACTCTCGACAACTACCTGAAAGGAGGTTGTAGCAAGGTGGGTGCCAGCCTCTTCTCCTATGTAACAAGTGATAGGACAAAAAAAAAAAAAATGGCTTCAAGTTGCATGAGGGGAGGTTTAGGTTGGATATTAGGAAAAATAACTTCACTGAAAGGGTTATCAAGGACTGGACAGGCTGCCCAGGGAAGTGGTTGAATCACCATCCCTGGAGGTGTTTAAAGTCACATAGATACAGTGCTTAAGGACATGGTTTGACAGTGAACTTGGTAGAGTTATGTTAATGGTTGGACTTGATGATCTTGAAGGTCTTTTCCAACTGAAACGATTTTGTAATTCTATGAAATGTCAAACTTCCATAGTGACAGGATGTTACTTGCCCTTCTGATAAAACATGACTAGGACAAAGAAATATCTTTTCCTAAAATACAACTCTCAGATTAAAGTAAATTAAATTCTTTGGGGTTTTTTTTTCACCTACAACCAACCTATTCACAATACTGAAACATCTACCTTTGCTTGATGGGAATGTAACAAATAGCCACGCTGCAAATTTGTGTTAGGACTGAATTTGTGTCAATATTTCAGCTGTGAAACTGTATCAAAGTTTTAACATTTCACTCTTACTTGCTTGTAGGGTTTTCTCCTTATCGTTCTTACCTTGTTGTATGTGAGGTGAGAAATCTTTGGCAAAGACTGTTTTTATGTTTTAAAACTGATATATTTTGCTGCTGTAGGATTCTTAAAACACAAGTGTGTTCATGACAGGGGGTGTGCAAATTGCAATTCTGAGGAGATGGGAAGCTGTGTACATCTGTACATAGCAGAAACTTCTCTAAAACTGTTTATTGAAAAGAAGTCAGGAAGAGGTGAGATTCACTGGATCCTCAGTTTATGAGACCAAATTCTGCCCTTATTAGTGAACTTAATCCTTACCGTCTACTATGTTTTAGACTAACTCTGTCCACAGCCCTGCTGAGGCACATCGAGTGACATGAATTTAGAAGTTTATGGCACGCAATGGTTTCTCCTCTCATCTAGCAGGACGGATTTACAAGTTAAAAAGAGAGCTTGGTGATATCTTTTTTCCTCCCACAAAAATTTTAGTTTTGTGTTCAAAGAACTGTGACATAAGTAAGAAAATATCAATGGAGCTTGAAGCATTTGTGAGTGAGGAATCAGGGCAACAAAAAAAAAGAGGAGAAAGGGTTAAGAAAAAGAAAGTACATCTGCTGGCAAGACAGGTGGGAACAGGAATAATGGATGAAGGATTACAGAGTAAAAATGATTTGGGAATAGGATGTTGGGAGAGGTGAATAGGGTAGAACAATAGGGAAGAGCATTTGCTGAATGTGAATAGAAATCATTATGAAGTTTCCACCATCTCCTAATAAAAATACAGTAGCCTTGAGTCCATGTGCTTTATTAAAACTCCGGCTGGAATATATAAAAGAAGGCAGGCAAATTACTCTCAAAACAGATAACTGAAGGAGAATGTAGAGATTTGATGAGATTTTTTTTTGAAGGTAAAAGATATTTGATGAACAAGACTGAAGAAAAGATGCACTGGGGAGGGGAAGAAGGAAAAGCAAAAAGAAGGAAGATTTGAGCTATAGTTAGCATTTGTCCATTTGCAGGAAATAAATGATCTCTTACCTAAAGAATTTCTCTGGTACAGGAAAGTGGTAGTCCTAACTCTGTTTTTGTTAGATGTCAGGTATCACCCTGTCTTTTGTTCTGGAAAGTTGACAAGTATAGATTTGGGAGGTTAAACATTTCTACAGTACGCTCTGTTCAGAATGGGCTTGGTACTATTTAATGGACAATGAGCTATATTGCAGCTGACAAAATACAGATTTCCTGAATGAAATATATTCAGTTCAATACATTTTCTTTGTTTATGATGGACAGTAATCTGGCATGACATAGGGTTTGATTTTGCACAGCAGGTTGCATTGGTTCTGTGGCAAGTGGAAGCTGTCAATTAAAAAAATATGCCATTATTCCTAAAAAAGAGTGAACTGATTGGAAAATTAGAGCAGTGGTTTGAGTCACCATCTTACCTGCACGTGGAACTTTTTACCCAGCTCCCAGTACTATACTTCTACATTTGCTGTGCATTTTCTCCCTGTCTGAGTGAGACAGAATTTGAGAGCTGGAAATTCCCCCTCTGTTGGGAATCATTACGCACAATCTTTTGGTTCCATATTTAGTGGACACTTATAATTTTTCTAGTAATGTCACAGGGAAGCTTTACATGCTGATAGCAAGGCACTAGAGGTCCTAGTAAGTGTTTTTATGTGCTTTCCACTTCACTTCCCAACTGTGTTTAGGTGAGAAGGAGAAGAATAGCATTTTTTTATGGCTGAAGATTACAGTTTCTCATAACCTGTGTTTTTTCTTTATGTATAAAATACTTTGGACTGAATAGAGTCTGAATTACTGTAGGGCTTACTGGGGCAAGCTAAAGTGCAGGGTGCTTTTCCCAGTCATGAATTTCAGTTAAAATAAAACAACTGATGAACATATTTCCCTAGGGACTGACTTAAATAGTGGTGTTTCATCTGTGTAATTCCCAAACAATATTT
>NW_008628075.1:396-6207 GCF_000691845.1 Merops nubicus | reverse complement strand
GGAAAAAAGACAATTTTTGCTTAAAAGATTTTTGAAAACATATTAAAAGACTTCTTTTTTTAGACTTGGATTTTCCCTTTTTCAGGGGTACTAAATAGGGAAATTTTTATTACAGTTGGGTCAAGACAGAATTTGTATTTAAAAATTAAAATAAAAAATTGAACTAAACTGAAAAAAGTCATATTTTGAAATTTCATCAAAACAACAACATTTGCAATAGTTGTAATGAAAATTTTTTTTACAAACACTTTTCAGTGAAGTTTTGGGCTCAATTGCAAGAGTAATGCCATAATTGTACTGCATTTTAGAAGGTGGTCTATTAGTGGATGAAATAGGAATTATTAGCAAGGGCTCCTTCAGGCCTTATGTACAGCCAGCATTAGCTGAAGAATTATTTAGTGGGCAAATAAGCCTGCCAGATATGAAAGACAAGAAGAAATGTGTCTTGGCATGCTGGAGAGGATAAGTATGGAGAAAGCAGAAAGTATTATGTTTGATAGTGATGGAATGTAGCCTGAGATGACCCTCTATTCTAGCCTATTGTTAACTTTTTCCCATGAAAAAAAGCCACAGCCTGTGAGTTCTTTAAGAGCAGCTGTCTGGATGGTGTAAGTACAGGCTGTTTACATACCTTGTTACAGTTCTCTGACTGTGTGTTTTTTTGGTGCCCTACCAAAATCGAGGCTCCTCTGTGGTACTGTAAAACCATAGAGCTTCCAGTCGAATCTCATGAGACAGAGCCAGAAAGGAGGGAGATGGAAAAGTGGTTTGTCCAAGGTTATGGTCTAGGTCAGGGGCAGCACGGCCAGGAAAACAGGACTTAGGCCTCTAGTCTTTCTGGGCTTACATAAATAGGGGCATTTCCCAGAGTAATTGCTCCCAGGTAAGAATGCCCACATGAGGCATTACATGGGCATGACTCTAGCTGTTGAGGATGCTGGTGCAATTACATCGGTAAACTTTCTCAGGCAGAGGAGCCCTGTTGTTGCAAGGACACCTTCAGCCAAGGAATGTTGTTGGACATTTAGTAAGAGGAAGGAAAGAAAAAAAAAAAACCAAAACAGAATGGCCCTCACTTCAATTAGAGGAAAAGATAATTCCTTTCAAGTTGAGAGGCCTGACTCCTGCTGGCCTTTGTTCTTAAGCTTACCCTCACTGTAATTTCATAGAGCAACGAGTAATGCCAGCTTGTTCTGTGATTATCCTCAGCTGGAGCACAAAATTAATATCTCCCTAAGTAATTCAGTACATGATGGGTGAACATTTAGTTAAACATGCCCTAAAAAGCTAGGATTTTCTCTGTTTGCTGGAACTCTCTCAGTGACAATTAATTGCCTGCGTTGTTATGTGTTTATGAGCCCAGTAAACAGGCAGCATATTTACGTCTTCCCATTACCTTCAGAAATAAACTTCCTTAAGAAAAAAAATTTCATGTTCCCTGATTACAATCTGATTTTAAGTAAACAGAGGGTGGGGAAAGTGACTAGTAAGCAGGACTTTGGAGGGAGGAAGGTGGGAAGAGAAGAGTTTTCTCCCTCTGAAATCGTATGATATCTAATGCTGGTAGTATTAAGTTAACATGCTGCAAGAGCAAAATAGACTTGGTTTGTCCTCTTATTGTTTGGGAGTTTGTTTGCCCTTTTTATCCTAAGAGTTTAGACCCAAGAACAGACACAATATTTGCTAACTTGTGATGTGGAGCTGCTGTAGAAAATACTACTTTTGAAAGGCATCTCTTCCAACCTGTGCAAAATCCTGGTGTTTTCTGAAAGCCCTAAATTATTGACGTGGGATCCTATTTAAAGGTACAGCAGTGATACACTACAGCCAGCGTTCCTCTCCTATTTCTTCATGTTGCATTGCTCTGCTATTGCACTGCTTTTTCTCCTCGTGAGCCTCCAACAGAACTGGTAGGAAGTAGCAGTCCTTCTCCTTGTCAGTTGTATTTGCTTCGGCCTTTACCACACGATGAGGGATTGTGAGGAGAGAGGAACCCACTGTCCTTTGCAAGAGCTGGGGCATCGCCACTGACTGGTCATTTTACTTAATCCTTTTCCACAGCACAGAATGAATTGACACTTGCAAAACGTTTTAAGATGTGTAGGAAACAGATGGTAGATGAAAGAATAAGATAATATTATTTACTGTGGTTGTATCAATTAACCCCTGCACAAAGTGGACTTTTCTGCTTAACTTTGGGCTGTCTGTACAACTGGCTGCTAGTTTCATTTGCTTGTGCAGGTAAGAGATGATATCAGGTAGAAAACACAAAGAATTTTGTAGCAGTGAGTGTTTACTGTTGCTCACTTTTCCCCCAAAATTTTCACTCATTTTCTGTCTGAAGATTTCCTTTATGATTGGACCTTTAAGGAAAAGTAGACCACTGGAAATACCTGAATCATCATATTACAATAGAGGATGATAAAGTGAAAAAGAATGAAATCTAATGATAGCTAGAGGGCAAGCCTTTGCTGTTGTCCAAAATTTCATACATTAACTCTCTCAGATTTACTCTGGGCCATCTGCAGGTCTGGCTAATTCTAGACTTCATGTTGCTGCAATGGTTAGTCCTGAAATGTGGAGGGCAAACCTGGTGCATTTTTCATGCAGATGGGAACTGCACGTGTGTGAGGAAAGCCACCCTTGGTGGTCTTTGGTCTTTTGTGAGAGGACATCTGAAAATGGTGTCGTCCCCCACCTCAGAGAGATATTGTCAATCCCAGGCAACACTTAATGCTATCCATGTTAAGCTAATTGTTTTGTTCCTCTTTGTCTGTTTTCCCTCACCTTCTCCATGGTTATCATATGCTTTACTGATGGTTGCACCAGGATGTATAGCTTGTTAGAAATTCAGTTAGCTTTCCTTAGGCAAATCAGCTTGATTAATGAACTATTGAATATCAAGATTCTGTGTTCATCAATATAGTTTTAAAATACCTGGACTGAAGGAACTGATGAATCTAGAAATAAAATCAGTATTCTTCTTGTAACCCATTGTAAACAAGCTATCAAGCATCACTATGGTCTCCTTTGAAATAGCTTTAATGAGTTAAATAGAGAGAATAAAAGCATAAAGAGAGTGTCAAAAATGTAAGCCCAAGATATTTTTTTTTTTTCCCCTTTAACCTATTATATTGCTTTAGATGGTGGTAGCTGTATTTCTGCTGCCCAATGAGCAGATTTTCCCTAGTCCTGACTTAGACAATTCTGACATACTTTTGTCATAAGTTAATGCTTCTAGAAGACGTATTGCTGCTTTTCAAGTGCAAGGAACTAGAAAATGTTTGAATTGCCCCCTGATTCTAATTCTTGTGACTTTAAAAGGTTTTCACAGGATAGGTAAAAAGCTTATTTTAAAAAAATATAAAAAAAAAAGTAAGTAGGATTGTATTTTAGCAAATAAGAGCCTCTGAATTACATTCTTCTACTAGGTGTCTGCTTTTTTCTTCTAACTCATTTATTGTGAATGAGGAAATCTGCATTTTACAAAAGGTAAAAATACATCCAAACATATGTAATTTCTGTACTTCAGGCTGCCAAGAGAAGCATTTTCTTTTTTATTTCCTGTCAGTTGACTCTGGGTTTCTTATACACAGCCTCAGTTGTTTGTGTGTTAATATTCTTTGGTGCCTGCCTTCGAATGTATTTGGCTGTCTGGTTTACAGTTGATCTGCTCCCATTTGTTTTACTTCATTTCTAAATTTCCCATTGAAGAGATCCTTATTGCTCACCTCACTTGTAAATCTCCCCCCAGGTCAGTGCTG
Organism: Merops nubicus; assembly: GCF_000691845.1. NCBI lineage: Eukaryota > Metazoa > Chordata > Aves > Coraciiformes > Meropidae > Merops > Merops nubicus. Next base: position 2,443 of record NW_008628075.1, on the reverse strand, counting down.
CCGATGGCAGCAGCACCTTTGCAGGTGCACTGGGACGTGGTTTGCTCACTGGATTCCCACGGGTGGGCCTGGCTTGGGCTTGATAATGAACCTCCAGTAGGAGGGGAAAAAAAGTTGTGAAGTTTGCTTGCTGTTGCTCACTGGGATCGAACAGATTGTCTTTTCTTTTGAAGAACATTTATACTTAACACTCGGTAGGCAAACTGCTATTTCAGTTTGCAAGTGGATTCAGTTATTCAAATGCACAGGCCAGAAAATGAAGGGGATTCTATTTAAACAGTGTGCTCCCGAGTCACAGATGATCTTTTTGATGTCTGTATTTTGCAAATGGAAATTTTCCATTTTCCAGTGCTAGCATTTGTTGAGAGGCTGTGTGCTATCTAAATCTGCTTTTGTGGCTGTTCATTTGCATTTTTACTATGCTATATTGCCTCCTGTCTTTTCCCCTTGGCCCCCTACTCTTTCATATTGAATTCCTATTTTTGCTGCCTCCACTCTATCTTGCATCTCTTAAGGCTCAATCATGTAAGGTGCCGAGCACTTGGAACAAACAGCAGAGACTGCTCAGCACCTCGCAGGATTGCAGTTGAAAAGGGAAGTCCAAAGCATCTGCATATTTAAGACTTTTGCTGGGAGAGAGCAGGAGGAAGGCGGAGCTGTTACCCACTCAGGTAACCACGTGGCTTCTCCTGCAGCTCTCCACCTTTTCCTGGTTGCAAGAACTGCTGGTGCTGGTGGCCAGTGCATCTGACAGGGAGCGTGTGGAAATCTTGTGTTGAAATTTTATGGATGATGTGAAATACTCAGAGTAATCAGATGACATCTCCAAAACAGTCCTTCTCGAACTTAAAGTAATGGCCACAGCAAAACCTGCGTGTTCAGATGGATCGCTTGGTCAGAATGTGGGGTCTTCCACTTCCTTAGTATTTCTTTTTTATTTCACCCTGTACACATAGGTTCTTTCTTCCCCCAAATCTGGTTACATCCATTTCTACAAGCAAATTACTTAGCAAGAAAAACTACGTTAATATCCTGAGGGAAAAGTGAGAAGGTGGGGAGAGAAGCACAACAACTTAATTCCGGCAGTTGAAAGAACAATCTGAAAGTTGTCAGGCTCAAAGTATCACATACTGTCAAGTAATCACTATTTGCTTCTGCAGATACCAACTCTCAAACATTCTATTTTGCCCTCGGGGAAAGCAGAGGGGGAAGAGAAAAGAGTATCACTGGAGTATCATGCACTACCATGAGAGGCACTGTATTAAAAGCTGAGCAGCAATCGAAGCCATAGGGCCGGGCACTGGGAATTGCAGGCTTCTCCTCCCATCCCTGTCGTTCTTCATTCACCTCTGCTCTGAACTTCCAAGGGACAAACGGTCCTGGCCAGCTTGGACTTCTCTAGGAATTGAAAATACTCAATAGTTTACACAACTAGGCCTTTCTTATGAACCTGTTTTGGCATGCTTGGAAGCTGGGGTGGTGGTAGCACTCCACAGTGCTCCTCCAGATTGGCAGGCACACCCAGGTGATGCCTGTACACGGCTCTGGGAACGTAGCACTAGTTTTGCAAAGTTTTTTTCCTGAAATGGGAGGCAAACACTTGTGTAAGTATGGCACGTTGTTCCCACTGTGTGGCACAGGACTGGCACCTAAATACCAATAATGCATAATTATTAATGCCTGGTGATGATAGCACAGCATACCTGTGTGTATTACACGGGCAGTATTTTGAGCACGTGGATGGCTTCCTGCACCACACGTTTCCTTCAGCTGCTTTCTTTTGCCCGTGAACAAAGTGGCTATGGGGCAGTTAAAGGAATCCATAACAAAACGCTCTGCTTACGAGAACAGCAAACTGCCAGAGTAAAGCGTGATATTTCCATGTTCCTGTCATGTGCGAGCACGTGCCCACAAACCAAAACACAGCTGGCACATCTAATTTTAGCTCTACCCGCCTTGAGAAGTGTCCCTTTAAAGAAATTCTTTTTATATTTTTTTTTTTTTATCCTGAAGCAATTGGGTTGATAATACAGCAGCTGACAATCCT
>NW_008628075.1:0-365 GCF_000691845.1 Merops nubicus | reverse complement strand
ATGAATAATTAAAAAAAAAAAAAAAAGAAACTCCTGCCTCTCATGTGTGTGTGCCCCCACCCCACCCCCCGAATTTATAAATAGGCAAAGCCACCGTAGGAAGGCCCAGGAATTTGATGACGTGTTAAAGGAGTACGTGATTTAAAAAAAAAAAGAAAAAAGAAAAAAGGAGAAATGCTGGGATTTCTGTATGAGAGGAAACGTTTTGTTATTCACGCACTTTCTTACTGGTGATTTATACTTCTGTAGCAAGACACACTCCTCCTCCGAGTCTGTCGGAGGATAAATATTTGGGATGGCTGTGCGGACACCGGTCCAGCACGGCCGGGATTTGCGGCAGGTGTGCGGGTGTCGACCCTGGGCCC
>NW_008628074.1:0-9775 GCF_000691845.1 Merops nubicus | reverse complement strand
GGCGTGAGCACCGTGCGCGCTCCTTCAGCTGGGTGTCTGAGCGTTGCCTTTCCCTGCGGAGCGGGATGCGCCGACATCGGTGCCCACAGCGGGCACTGTGGGCTGCTAGCGCCGCTGGAGCAGACACCCGCGCTCACGGCAGCCGCGCCGCTTGTGCGGCCGGTCCCCCACTACCCGGGGGCCCGCCCGGGGTTGCCCTCCCGCTCAGCCCAGAGGGGTCTCTCCGTCGTGCTGGCAGAAGTTTAGGAGCTAGGGACGCTTTAACGCCCAAGTGCAGCAGTAGCGCCCAATTAGAGCTTGCTTCCAAGGGCGAGCTGTGGCTCCTGTGGGTTTGGGCGAGGTTCGGTGGTCCAGAACACGGGACTGCAGCCTTGGGAGAGCAGGGAGGGGCGGCAGGTGCAGTTTGGCAAAGGCGATGGGTGCCAGGGCAATGGGGCAGCCTTCGACAGCGGGCAGTCTGCTGCCTCTTGGAAAAGTTTTCCAAAGTGCTCTGGCGTCCTGGGGGCGTCCATTGAGAAAACAATGACCGTGTAATGATTTGCTAATAAGGAAAACGGTACGTGATGGCCTTTTGCCCCAGGTGAGCTAAACTTGGCATCTCTAGTACTGCTGCTTTCGTTCATGACATCAAGGCATATGTGTATTTTCACGGATAATGTGTAAAGCAGCTGTGTGGACAAACGTGTCTCTAAGTTAAGTGAGTCCGTTTTGGTGACCAGCCTGTTAGTGTGTCTTTTCGTCTTCTGCTGGCAGATACAAGAACTTACAATCAAACATCATTTCCTCCAGCCCCAAATTAACGCATATGACAGACCATCCATTACAAGTCCGTGAATTTCTATTGCAAACCAGAAAGGCTTTTCATGTGAAGAGCTTTTTTTGTGGGGACAGTAGAATGGAAGACAACTAGCCAGAAGCTTGGCATCACTGAGGAAGGGGAGCAGGTGGCATGGTTGAATTTTTCTGGCTAGTCTGCTCCCTGTCACACTTCCAGGAGATCACGTAGCACCCCCTTGCTCCCATCTCCTACGTGCACACACGAGCTCTCCACTCTCCACCCCAGGAGAGAGCTCACCTGCATGGAACTGGGAGTTAGGAGAGGGAGCACCTGCAGTGAGGGTGCCTACCGTGCTCATTCAGGTTCAGACAGAACTGAAGTTGTTTGTAGGTCTCGTCATGTTCCTGACCTTGTGTCCACCATGTAGTGGATGATACCAGCATGGGTGTTATTTCTCTCATGGGTTCTCATTTATATAAACAGTATTTTCCTGTGTAATAAACCAGCTGCCTTCGAGTGGGATGGCTCTGATAAAGAAAAATATTTGTGTTGTCAGAACATCTATAGTAGTTCTATTTAAATAAAAGTTAAAAAATACTACTTTTTTATTATTATTTTTATGTTTTCTGGTAAACTGGTTTATAATTAAATGAAACTCAATTCTAAGTTTTTCATAATTTTCTAATATATTAACCAAAATGTTGTATTTAATGTTTATGGTGTGTCTCTGGTTAATGGAAACCTCCTCCTGAGGCTTTGATGTAATGATGGAAATAGTTCATAAATGAAGATTTCCTTTTTGCTAATTTAAATTATTGTTTAAGTAAAAACTTTACTTGAGCTCTAACTTTTTTTTTCTTTTTTTCAGGGGACGATACACCTGTTCCGCAAATCACAGAGATCGCTGGTTGGAAAGTTAACACATGAATTTAGACTGGTTGCAGCAGATAGGAGGGCAAGTATTTATTTTTAAGAATTAATAGTAATAAAAAAGACAATAGCTGTGATAAGTTAAAATACATTATTAGCTTGGGTATGCTTTGAGAATTTTTCTTTAAAATTTTCTAGCTACACTTAAAAAAAAATAAAAGATCCAGCTATGAAGCTAAATTGCTTCCTGTGCATTCTCCCTGTCAGTGCTCTCCAGAACTGTGCTTATATTTAATATGTTCAGGAGAAGGATAAACTGAATAAGCACAGATACTTTGGGGACCTAAGTTCCAGCACAAAGAAAGGAACTCGCTAATATATAGTTGTGTAAGTCTATTTTCAAAAGTCAGATGGTGCTGTGCTATGATAAAATGCAAATGTTATATAGGGGTGATTGTTTAATAGCAAAAAGATATTCTAAGTATGATGCACAAGTGCTGTTTATAAATGAGTTTTGAGACAGCCTGTAAAGTTAGAAATAGAATATGGGCTGGTTGTTCTGAAATGAGTTGTAGATGTTTGGAAGGAAGAAGCCAGTTCTGCTTGCGTGAAAGTACTGCAATATTGTTTTTGAAAAACAGGTAGATATACTTTTGTCTTGTAAATTTTGGAAGGTGTCTAATATGTATTTATTCTCATCAACAGTCCTGGAAGATCTTGCTGTTTGGTGCTATAAATTTAATATGTATTGGCTTCCTGCTAATGTGGTGCAGCTCTACAAACAGCATAGGTACGTTGCTCTCTTGTACTCAAACTACACTCAACTACCGTGTGTTTCTGAGCCTGTGAAGTTCCAACATACTAAAAAAGCCAAGTTCAGCATGAAATGGAGTTAGGTGGCTGCACTTCAAAGAGTGTTTCCTTTTGATTTGCAACAGTTAATTTAGAGGCATTTCTGACAGGCAGGTGCAGGTGGGTGAAAGTCCTTCAGAGTTTGCATGGTTTTCCAGACCTGGTGGTCATTGTCTTCCTCCAGTGCCCTCTATCTTTAAGATTGAAAAAAGTAGAGTTTTAAGGTAGTCAGCAACACTGTTCCTTATGTAAATAGTACCTGTGACATAGAGAGATCCTAACTTGCAGTTGCATGAAGATGTTTGTAGTGTGGCAGAAGGCTGCTCCAATTCCAGGAATGCTCCTTTTCAGTATTTTGTGTATCTTCTACTTTTGTATGGAGACTCTTGAGATGCTTCACGTCATCTGTACTGAAAGTAGAATGCCTGACGTTTTTGACTTGTGGCACACGTTTCCTTGCAGTTTTAAGATGGGTCAGAGAGGCAAAACAAGTGCAAAATTCTGTTGAACCTACTTTTCATTGCAGTAATGGACAGAAGCGATCTCTTGCTTTGGCAGATGGGGTCTTACTGGAAGATCTCCTGACTTTTCTGTATTTAAATTCTTAGTTACAAGCTTAAGACCTTTTGTACCTCGGTGCTATTACATGCTTTATTAGAATTAGTATTGTCACAATCAACCTATTTATGATATTAAATATATTGGTGTGTTCAGGACAATCACGTTATATACACATAAAAAAAGGCAGAGACACTTGATGTAGAAGCAGAGAAGGCTTGTGTAGATAGAAGATGGAAAAGAGCTGCACAAGATTGACTTAAAAAAATACAAGTAATTTCTGTATTGAAAAATTATACTAAGTTTTAATATTTGCTTTTTTATAGCTTTAACTGCTTACACATATTTGACAATCTTTGACCTTTTCAGGTGAGTTTTTTCCCATTTAGTCTTACTCTTCATTTGTGCCTGACTTTGTATATTTCTGTACTTCTAAAATGCATTTACAGATACAAAACCATGTCATTTAGAGTCATCAGTACAGGAACACTAACTGGTTTAAGTGTAGCTTAAATGAGTATAAAATTTTACATCACAGCAAATACTGACAAACATTGTAGCTGTGTTGAGATTGACTAGTAACAAATCAGTTCAGTCAGGGATTTCTCTCTGCAAGTGTGTAACAACATAGCCTAGAATCAAACTGTTACCTGGTAGTTAACTTGGAATACTGCCCTAATGCCACAGTCATGGGCTCTGATGTATCCCTTAGTTTTAGCATCAGGAAACAAGGAGTATGTAATCCTAATTCTAATCAAAATATTTCAAGAGCTAGATCCCGTGCACTCTTCCCACAGGGTCATTACATGTTTTTAGGATTTTTTCTGTTTCTGAACAAAATGATATTAAAACTACGTATGAAAGTTTTGTACACGTTGATAGTATTGATAATACAGACATAACACAGAATCATAGAATCATTAAGGTTGGAAAAGACCTGTAAGATCATAAAGTCAAACCATCAACCCAACGCTACCATGACTGTTACACCATGTTCTGAAGTACCACGTCCACTTTTTTCTGAACACCTCCAGGGATGGTGACTCCATGACCTCCCTGGGCAGCCCCTTCCAATGCCTCACCAGCCTTTCAGTAAAGAAACGCTTCCTGATAGCCAGCTGAAACATCCCCTGGTGTAACTTCAGCCCATTTCCTCTTCTCCCATCACTCATTACCCTGGAGAAGAGACCAACCCCCACCTCACTCCAGTCTCCTTTCAGGGAGTTGTAGAGAGCAATAATGTCTTCACTCAGCCTTCTCGTCTCCAGCTAAAGAATCCCACTTCCCTCAGCCACTCCTCATAAACCATGTTCCCCAGACCCTTCACCAGCTGCCTTCCCCTTCTCTGGACCTGCTCCAGTACCTCAGTGTCCTTCTTATCCTGTGGTGGCCAAAACTGAACCCACTCAAGCTGTGGGCTCTCTAGCACCAAGTCCATGGGCCCAGTCTCCTCCCTGCTCCTGCTGGTCACACTGTTTCTGATAGGAGCCAGGATGCCATTGGCCTTCTTGGCCACCTGGGCACACTGCTGGCTCATGTTCAGTCAGCTGTCCACCAGCACCCCCAGGTCTTTTTCCAGCAGGCAGCTTTCCAGAGGCTCCTCCTGTAGCATTAAACATATTCAGTTCTTATGCGAGGTGCATATTGATAGCAGTGGTTGGGAAATAAACTTTATAAAATGCATGTATTTTTAAATTAGTAACCTACATCATCTCCTGTGCTAGTTCAGTAGCTTATGGAGAGTGTGGATCAGCTATCCATAGTCTGGTTTGCCTACTACATGCTACAGCTTATCTGTCTAGCAGTAAAATGTTTATACCTAACAGCAAAAAAACATGCAGAAAGGAAAACGAATGGTCAATATAGGCACAAAAATACTTAATTTGAGCTGTGACTGCATTAGAATTGTGGTGTAACTTTAATGACTCATTTCTTTTAGAATTTTGTATCTGCTGAGTTTTGTCATCTTGACTTAAAATACCTTTTACACCTTGGGGAAAGTTTTGATGTTGTATTTCATATTTGTATAGAGTTTTTTTTATTATTATTTTTAGGAGAAGATAGAATACTCCTGGCACTCGCTTATTAGGGGATGGACTAGGAGATCATTCTAACTTACAGCAGTCTCTTTCAGGAGTTAGATTTGCTCTAAGGGAGAATACTGCTCAGTAATTCTGATGCAAAAAATCTGTTTCTGGTTCTTTCATTTTTGTCATCTTCCTCGTGATTTATAACAGTCTTACTGGGTATATGAATTTACTTTTTTGTATATGAGCAGTATTATTTCCTCTGCTTTTGCTTTTACTCCACACAGCTGTGGATCAGGTTGTGAGGATGCGATTGTTCAGCAGCTGTGAGGATGAGTTCTTGTTCCAGTCTCATTTAGCACTGTCATTAATTAAGAAAGGGCTGCATAAAGGCACAGATGGCGCTGAATCCAAGTGGATTCCCATTTTAAAGAAAATTGTCCAAAGGGATCAATAGACTAAAAATAGACAAAGGAAATGGAAGTCATCCTAGAAAAATCCAGGCTAGTACCATGGGGATGAAATGATTGGAATTTCAGACATTCAATATGAGAGAAAAACTTGGAAAGAAAACAGGAAGAGACACCTCTGGCTTTTGGTGGATGGCCAGGTAAATTAGAGCTTGTGTGGATGAATGCAGCCAAAAAAGTCAGTTTGTTGTGGCCTTATATAGAGACAAATTACACTGTAGAAAAGAAAGGCAATACTTGGCCTGGCCTGGGACTTAATCTAAAGTGCTAAATCCAGTTCATGGTATAGCTCTAAAATAAGAGTTTAATGGAGAGCTTTCTTCACTTTTTCACTGGGACACAGAGGAAGTGACACAAATGTGACAGTCCTGTCCTCTTGCTTATTGTGTTCCTTCTCATTTAAATGGCTTGTCTCAGGTTATGGTGTTTCTAGGCAAGTTCGTAAAGCACATGTAAGAAGAGCAACTACTGGGTGTCTAGTCTGATATTCTCGTAGGCTTTTGCTTTGTACTTGTCATTATTGTGTGAGACACCAGACAGTACTGAAAGGATTTTCTGAAACCACCTTTGCCTGTTAGTCAGATTCTGGGCTACCTGGTGTCATGTGCTCCATGTCCCTTTCAGAAAAATCCATGGAGCGTGTGCAGATTAAACACTGGTTGTGCTGCTTTGTGTTGGGGCCTCAGTTGGAAAAATGCATTATAGTTTTGAGTTTTGGTAAGCTTGACTTAGGCTCAGAGATGTTCTATGCTGAAGGAGGCTGGTGGTAGCCTTGGTAAGCACAGCATGCCCTAAGTGCAGCATTAGGTTGTCACCTGGTGTAAGGAATTAGACCAGCTGCCCTTCCACTGAAACTACTTGCTGCCCCTTTTATGGGAACAGGTGAGACACCACTGTGCAGTCTGAGTTTTATTCCCTAGCACAACTTTACCTGGATTCACTGGAACTGTCTCTGTGACAGTGATGGAGGTGTCGAGTTTGTGGAAACATGTGGTTATATTAATTTATTCAGTGCTGCTGACTAAAGTGTGTATTTGTAGATTGTCCAGTTTCCAAAGGCTGTAGTTGTTCATCATAGTCTCATTTTCCTCCTTTTTTTTCAGTTTGGTAACATGTCTAATAAGCTACTGGGTAATGATGAAGAAGCCCAGCCCAGTCTATTCGTTTGGGTAAGTGCTAATAACAAGATGTACTGTTTGATAATACAACATTTGATACGTTTCTGATTGCCATTGCCTGTATCCTCTAGCAGCCATGACTCTGAAAATAAAGAGGCCCAAGACTGATGCTGAAAAGAACAGTTACAGAATAGGGGAGGAGACGAAAGGGGAGGGACAGGAAAATGAATTGAGAAATGCATAATTATAAAATGTTTGAAATGAACGGTGTGTTGGCTTAAAAGAAACTGAAAATAATGCCTATTCCATAAGACTTCCAGTTTCTTCCCATCTATCTGCTCTTGAAAGACATGGAAATAGTAAGTCTGTCCTGCTGGTTCCTGCACAGACCAGAATGCAGTTGATGCATTGTTCAATGTTCAGTGTTTCTAAACTTAATTCTCAAATTTCAGGTTTGAAAGGTTTGAAGTTCTAGCTGTATTTGCATCTACAGTTCTGGCACAGCTTGGTGCTCTTTTTATACTGAAAGAAAGGTAGGGATATGTACCATTTCCTTTGATTTTTTGTTACATATGGAAATATTCTAGACTGAGGAAAAGCATATACATTCTATAAGTGCTATCTGTGAAGATTCTAAAAAAAAACCCTGAAGATTTTTCTACGTATTACTAAGCCTTACTGCTCACTTACATTGGTTACACTATGCAGGCTTTAGATGTAATGGTAGGAATTGATAAATGTAATTAAAGAGCTTTCAAGGAAAAGACTCAGTGCTCTTAAGAATCATGTTTTCTAAAAAGTTAGCTATGTCATTTAATGCGTTTCCCTATTCATCTTGACTTTTTAAGTTCATTAATAAAGAAACCTTTTTTTTAACGTCGGTTACTTCATTAATTAAAGCAACTTCATACTATACTATGGATCTGAATGTTTAAACTGTCAACTTCATCAGTCCCTCAAAATTTGCTCAAGTATTTATTTGACATACCATCAATGCTTGGAAGCATTTGTATTTCAGGAGGTTAGCCTAAAAAATTATTTTAGTCTTCAAAAAGAAGAGGCTTTTATTAACAAGTAGTATTTAAAACTAGGACAGCATACCTTCCATTTTTCTATTCCAGGGTTCTGTTTTCTCTGTAATAAAGGCCTGTGTTCACAACTTCACAATTTTATACTGTAGGTTGATCTGTGTACTGACAATATGCTGAATTCCAGTAATGGCGCACTGTCAAAGCCTTCACATTTTCAAACAACAATTTTAGGAAATTCCTAGAACTTCTCACAGGTTTTTCTGTTACAGCTGAAGCCGTTTCTTACTTTAGTGGTGGACAGGAAAAGATTTGTATTTCCACCACAGTATCCAAAATACACTTTATTTGGCCTTGCTTAGTAAGAGGTGTAAGTCAGGGATTTCAGACTTGCTTTTGTTGTGGTTCCAACACCAGTGGTGGCAGCAGCAATACTTTTTGGTATGTTCCTTGATGAGCATCTTTTTATTGTGTGGGCACCATTCATGGTAGCTAGCACCCATGTGACAGTTTGGAAACAGCTGGAAAATCTGAATTACACCTTGCTTCGTTTCAGTGTTAAATGCATTTATCACTTATAAAACCTGCTCTGCTTATTTAAGCATTTCATTTTTTTGCAGTACTGTGACTGTCAGGTTTTTATTTATGAATGGCAGCTAGTTCTTCAGGATGGAAAAAATATGCTTCATGTATCAAGGTTTTATTGTATGAATATAACGCCAATTTTCAATTATTTTTGTAGTGCAGAGCGGTTTCTGGAGCAACCTGAGATTCACACGTAAGAAATTTTGACATGTAAAATGCTGGTGTTTTTTCAACGTCCCTTTGTGTTTGTAATTCTTAATCTAGCATGGGTTAATTATGCAAGTACATTCAACACCAAATTTGCTTTGGTACCTTGGCCTCTGTTTCAAGCTATGTGAAAACTCTATTGCAAATAGGTTTTTCTCAAGGTACAATTGAAATGTAATGCACATGCTCTCTTAAATAATGATGTAACTATTTATTGCTGGGTTTACTATTTTAATTTCTTATGGAGGCCCCTTAGGAGGCCTGATATGTGGGTGGGAAGGATGCTGTGAGCATTAGGGAACTGAAAGTGTTGCAAAGATGATGGAGACTGTAATGAGAAAAGGGGAAGGGCAACGGTGTTTTGGGGCAAAAAGACTAGGACAGGGGATGTATGGTGAAGTTGTAGTTCTCCTAGGAAAGGGTAGGGGCATAGGGTATAAATCCTTAGGAAACTTAAGCTTTTCCAGCTTTGCTGTCCAGGGGAGAGTGTATTTTTATATCTTTAAAGCACAAACATATATCTGTGTGTGCAGTTATGCAATTAGTTAACAACTGTTACTCAACATTGTGAACATTATGTACAGCCTCAGGTGATAATAACACTAACAATGAAGTTCAGTGATCTCACATAACCCTTAAAATGATAATATGCTGCCAGCTGCTAAGTATTACATTGGTTTATCTTACTCTTCAGTCTCAGTGAAAGATGGCAAGCTAAGTACATTGATATTGTTACTGTAATTATAGCTTGATTTCATGTTTTGTGATTATATGAAATTAAGATACTTTTTTTTTCCTCCTCCCTAGGGGCCGACTGCTGGTTGGTACTTTTGTGGCTCTCTTTTTCAACTTATTTACAATGCTTTCCATTAGGAATAAGCCTTTTGCTTATGTCTCTGAAGGTATGTGATAAATTAATCTATAAAAAGAATTGGGAAAAGATTTTAATGTTGCTATTTTTATCAACGTGTAACTTGTCTGGTAACTTTCTAAACTAGCAGGTATATATTGCTGTTTCCTCCGTTCATATGGCTTCATGCAGTTCAGAATTGCCACCAGAATTTCAATTCCAGTTTGCTTGTGGGGCTCTCTGAGTAGTATGTAGTCACTAATATGATAAACTGAGTATAATTTTAATGCTGAAGTACCCTTAATTTTCAGTCTTTTGGATTCAACCGGTGATGGTCACCTGACAGATATCAGAACTTTGAGGATATTTTATGGATATATTAATGGATTAAAAATAAATTAATGTAATAATAATTTATAATAGCTCTTTTAC
>NW_008628073.1:0-3575 GCF_000691845.1 Merops nubicus | reverse complement strand
TTTAAACCACCACAAGTACACTGTGAAAAAAAAAATGAGAAAGGCTGGAACTGAGGTAGTCAACACAAAATGCTAAGAAGATGACAAAGATTAAGTTCTGCTCTAGAGGAAATTTCTCTCTCCTCTTTCATGAGCACTCAGCTAACCTGAGCATGTAAACCAGACCATTTTATTCTTGTGGGACTAGCTGGAGAATCTTCTTTCGAATATCCAATAGACAAGTGATTAAAGCACTCAGTGTTGATGTGGAGTGTGTGCATGCAAATTAAGTATTTAATGGGCTAACAAGATAGATGGATGAATGGTAAATGTCTTCACTGACTGTTCATCAGCACACATAGAGTATGTGACAAATTTCTGTCAAAGCCATGTTTTTCTAAACAAAACTGAACATCTTTCAAAGGATAAGCACAGATCAATCTATATTACATCACAAACTATCTGGTGACCTAGGTGACCCCTAAGAAAGAGCAGATGCAGACAGAGATGCCAGCTTGCAAAGAAAAATTGAAGGGACTGGAAGTGGAATGTGTTCTTTACAAATAAGTATTTGTAGAAATCCTTTAAAACTAGATCTGAAGTTGCAGAAATTGTAAAAGGAAACTGATAATATTTTTGAAGCATATTAAGATATTTTAATTATTTTTCATTTTTTAAAATAGGTTATTAATTTGATGTTTTATTGAGAATATGTAATGAATAACTAGAAATGATGCTAGGTGCTACTACTAACATGATACCTAGATGGTATTTTTTTCACAATCATTTGTTATAATGGCATACTTTTTCATGAGTAATCTTTCCCTTACCCCATAAAACTGGTCAATATATTTTTTCTCCCCCTAATTGTATATTTGAGCTCCACAAGAGTTCATTCAGTAAGCAGTTTTGAATTATCTTTCTGAATCGTCTGCTTTTAGTCTCCATTATCTAAAGTCCGAGGGTATTAAAAATGAAAAAAAAAAAAAAAAAAGGGGGGGGTTGCAGGGGGGAACCAACAAAAAAAAAAGAGAGAGAGAAGAGGAACAGATATCTTCCATTCCTTTCAAATCGTCTTATGTTGGTTATATGTACTGATACTACAGGATGACTCCTCCAGTGTGTCCATGAATCAACTGCAGTCACATCTGAACATTCCTGGTCACCAGAGTTTTCCTATTAATTGTATTGCACTGGGAAGAAATTCACTGGAAAAAAAAATTGAGGGCTTGGGATCTTTTTTTTTTTTTTGCTACAAATCTGAAAACATCAGTGCTTTTACACTTGTGCTGCAGAAGTTATCTTTGTGGGCAGCATTTCACTGCTACAGCAGTCAGTTCCACAGGATTTTTCTGCTTTTTTTGCTACAAGTTAACCTAGAAACAGTAAACAAAGTAGAAGATGGCTTTGGCTTTATCCCAGGGATGTATGAATTAATATTGATATGGTACAAATATTTCTACCCTTGCAGAACTGAGAAACTGAAGAACGAATTCTGATCATTGGATGTTTAGATCTGTTAAAGTACACACTGTACCTTAATGGAGGTTAATTACTATGTTACACTCTAGATGTGAGTTTTCTCTGACCTAATAAATTGAGAGGGGTATGTCTAGCCTGTGTGTCCTGAGATATGTTGCCAACATTTTTCTTTATGGTTCAGCGTTGCAATTTAGTAGTGCTGAAAAGATCTGCCCCCAGTGTAAAGTTCTGATCTTGTGTATACATATAATTATCTAAAATTCAATGTTATTGGAATGCCACACCTCAGCGTTACATAAATCTGAATATTTTGTACAAAGTAAAGGTTTTTCTGATTTGCTTCCATGGGATATCTGAATAAGCCAATGGACTCAGAGTAATCCTCCCCTTCTCAGGAAAATGCATATCTTTGTGTGGTTTTTTTTGTTTTTTTTTTTTTTTTTTTTCCCAGATCTTAGAACACGAGTTGCTACACTGGGATAATTAAAAGGAAAATTTAATCAGTCGGGAAAGGTTAATGCAGGAATCTCTTCAGCTGAAGTTGCTATCAAAGAAATTGTACTGTGAGGCCTTATCTGCACTTTTTAATGTTAAATATTTTTTTGATACTAACGTGCTTAGAAAAGAATCTGAAGAAGCATAAGCAGTTCTGAAGTGCATTTCTAAGTATGGTTTTGACTTTTTTTTTAAAGACAGGGAATGAGTAGGCAAATCGAATTAAATGGTTAGCCTTCTTACAGAAAATATCAATTGACTGCGACATAATAGTTATTTTCAAGCTGTATTCAATTATCTGTTAAAAAAAAAGCTTGTACATGGAATGTGCAACAGTATCCTGAAGATCACAGATCTAAAATGACTATGCTAAATGGACCTCTTAAAGGGCAATACAAGGGTGTTTTTTTTGTTTGTTTGTTTTGTTTTGTTTGTTTTTTTGTTTGTTTGTTTTTGAAAAGAAATAAATAGTAGAGACATCCCCCAGCAAGGTGTTTGCAGGTAAAAAATTACCCTTCTCATATGAATGACTCTGTTCCTTGTTGGTTTTATGACCTCATTACAATTACCTGAAATGGTATAAATGACAGATACAAGTCAGACATATTTAATCAGATGAGGAAGAACTGGTTGTGATAATATTTTGCATTCAGAAAGATTTTCCTTAAGTAGAGATGTAAATGTCATCTGTGTTGTTTCCAATCAAATTCAGAAAGTGTTAACCCTGAACAGCTTTTTACACTGTGGGAAATCTTTCAAACTTTGAAAACTTTCAAATGTTTTGGACAAAGGAGGAGAAACACTCATACTCTAGGATAAGATCATCCAGAAATTCACCTAAGATACAGAAGATAGGATTTGTTGTTGGACCATACACTTGAACCAAAATATCCACACCGCCTAATGACTTATTTTTACTTATCATGTGGGGAAGCAGTCTTTTCTTTTATTTTTTTTCACCATAAATGACTACAGAAGTCTGAAGTTTGTTCCACCGAAAATCAAACTGCAGGGTCTCCTAGTGGAGATGCAAATGATGGTAAAAGACCTTTCAAGAACATTTCGTCTTTCATTCCATGACAGCTTGCATTACCAGAAAGAGTCAGTAGATGAAGAACAAGCAAATGTTTAACTTTCATTTCTGGAAATAACACTGGTAATAGGAAAGATGGTAGCACAAATAGAGAATTCTAGTTGTATTTTGGTTTAGAATCTGTGTATTGAAAGGCCAAATGCAAAAGCTGAAATAACGCAAACATATATTCTACAAATTTCCTATGATAGATACATATCTTTCTGGAGGAGCAAGAGTTACTTATGGAGAAAGATCTATAATGACAGTTCCAGAGGCTGAGAACTTATGTCCACAAACAGATAAAACAGAAGGTAGGTGTCATGGTTTAACCTTAGCCAGCAACTATGCACCATGCAGCCACTCGCTCACTCCTCCCCTCTTTCAATGGGATGGGGCAGAAAACTGAAAAGAAAGAAAAAAAAAAAAAAAGTAAAACTTGTGAGCTGAGATTAGAATGGTTTAATAAATAAATAATATAATATACTAATGAAAGGAATGTAAATAAAAAAAGAGGAAGAAATAAAACCCGAGAAAAGACAAGTGA
>NW_008628072.1:9960-10477 GCF_000691845.1 Merops nubicus | reverse complement strand
GCCCGGCACCTCTGCAGAGCGCTTTCCTAATAAAAGTGTATTTCTCCTGTAGCCAGGTGCCGTGTCTCCGTGCCCCGGGTGCCGTGTCACCATGCCCTGGGTGCCATGTCTCTGTGCCCTGGGTGCCATGTCTCCGTGCCCCAGGCTCCCCGCGGGGCGCAGTGGGGAGATGGAGGTGGGCAGAGTGGGGAGATGGGTCCCCTCTGGCAGCAGAGACCAGCCCCGGGGGGAAGATGCGGAGCCCTCATCCCCAGCATCCTCCCACAGCCCAACAAGAGCCCCAGGGTGGGAACTGGTCTTGTGGGCAGACGCTCTCCAGCATAGCCAGGACTGGGCCCTGGGGCTTAACAGAGCTCTGGCCACCAAGTGAAGAGAGTCCACCCCTGGTGGGGTGCTGGAGGGGGGTAGGACTCTGTCCCCAGCTTCCTAACCCTGCTGGCCAGCCTCTGGGCTCTCCACGCAGCCCTGGGCGTGGTGGACAAGCCCAGGGGCCAGCTCAGATGGGCTTTATCCCACA
>NW_008628072.1:0-9889 GCF_000691845.1 Merops nubicus | reverse complement strand
GCTCCCTGCGGGCTGCCATCCCTCTGCCTGCGGTGGGGAGGCCGGGGGTGCTCTGCAGCCCACCCACCCCCAAGCCCTGCCTGTCCTGGTGCTTGCCGGGGGCTAGAAGCCAGGATGGGGTGGAGCCGGGACTGCAGCCAGCCCGGCACGGCAGCGGGCAGGGCAGGGGGCTCTGGCATCGCTCAGCAGCGTGGAGCTGGAGCCAGCAGTGTCTGACACTGGCTGGAGAAGCATCACCTCACAGCAAAGAGCCGAGGAGGAAAGCGGTGGGAGACATCACAGAACCTGCCAGCATTGCTTACCAGCCTCCTGGCCATCTGTCAGAGTTCTTTCACTCTCCCTCCCCTTCCCCTCACGTTTTCCTTAGGAAGATGAAGGAGGATGGCTGAAACAACTCCTGGCACATCACATGGCACAGGAAGTGATGATGAATCCATGTCACCAAAGACAACATGGACAAATTCAACAGAAAAGTGGGCACACCGAGCCTACAAGACCTGGGGTGGCATTGAAGCCCCTCTCCCTCCACCCCAGAGCCCTCTGGAGAAATAGCAGAGGCTTCCAGGAGGCTCAGAGAGGTCTGAGACTACAGCTAATAAACAGTCATAGGTCAAAAAATGAGGAGGAGAGGAGTGGAATCCAAGGCAATTAAAGTGAAAAAAAAAAATACAGTTAAAGAGGAAAGAGGTTGTCACAGACATCATGTGATCCTCAGTCACTCACACCAGTGCTGGGGAGGATTTGAGGGGAACCAGCCGTGCCAGTGATGCTGGTGACCCAGCAAGTGAATTTGGGAATAGCCCCAGCCTCCTCCCAGGACACGTCCTCACCTGGGCAGGCATAAAAGCTGGGGTTGGTGCCCCAGGAAAGTTGGGTGGTGTGAGCTCAGCCTGGTCTCCAGGCCATCCTGGGCCAGCAGAGCTTCACCCAGCCATGAGCCCATCCATGGGCTCACATCATGGCCCCAGGCAGCCAGAGGAAAGCCTGCAAGTGACACAAAATCCCACATCTCGGGTACTGGCATGTGTCCTGGCAGGTCACTGGAGGCTCCAGCCCAACCAGGCAGTAACCATCACGTCCGGGTGGCCATGGTGTTGTCTGGGTGAGTCTTGGGCATCTCCAAGGATGGAGGTTGATTGCCCCAGGACTGTGCCACCCTCTCGGGGAGGGTTTTTCTTCCAGGGTCCAACCTGAACCTCCTAAGATGCAGCTGATGGCTTTTGTATCATCTGCCATTGGCACCACCAAGTTTCCAGCCCCATCGTGCTGGCTGGTGGCTGTTCTCAGACCTCCTTCACCCACTCGTGGCCGGGCTAACCCAGCCCAGCACTTGCCTTTCTTAACTTCTTCCCACTGCTTTCTTGGATATGCAGAAACCTTTGACCTCAAGGCAAAAACAGTTGAGCCCAATTGCAGGAGGGAGTCGTAAAGTGGAGCAAATCCAGGTCTTCTGCTCCCCCAGGATGGAGCAGGAGCCACCTTCAGGAGCCATCTTCCCCGACAGACAGGTCGTGCTTTTGGTGACCACGTGATGGTTTGACCCAGTGCTTTTCATGGCCCCCCATGGCCGAGGAGAAGCCGTGGATGAGGCTGGCAGGAGATGCTGTGATGGAGCAGGCCCTGCCTGGTGGCCACCAGCCCTCCTCTCCACCAGCACGTCATCCAGGGGAAGCAGAGGAGTGCAGTGGCACTTGTGGCCCGTCCTCTCCTCCACCAACACTGGAACACTGATCTGCTTCCCATCCCCTCTCAGCTTCCCAAACTGAAGAGGCAGCCTTTGGGTTGGACAACGGCACATTTGTTTTGGCTTGGCCAGTGAGCAGCAATAAAAGCGAGCCCGCTGCCAGCAATTCATTTCCTATTTCAGGCCCTACCAAAAATAAACTCAGAAGGGAAACTCCAAGGAGAGCGAAACGCGCGTGAGAAGCGGGGTCCCAAAGTGCTGCAGGAAGGTTCTCTCAGCGCTCGCTGGGTGGGGGGATGGTGGGGATGGGGTCTGTGACAGGCTTAGGGAGCTCCAGCAGCTCCACCAGCACCACAGCACGGGCCAGAGTTCCAGGGACAGAAATACATGTTTATGTATTCAGCTGATCCTGCATTGAGTGGCTTCATCTGAGTGTGCTACACGTGGGGAAACAGCCCTTCCCTTCCTTGCCCTCAAGTGGATGTATTCTTCTGTAGGACACTCAGCTCCAGGGCTGGCCAAGCTGGGGCACTGGGATGTCCCCCAGGCAGGTGGGTGACATCCTGGCACAGCCCATGTCCAGCTGGCATGGGGCTTCCCACGGCTCACCCCACAGCCTGGAACCCCAACGGGGAGCCGCCACCACAACACCACCAAAACCATCCCACGTTCCTCAGTGCAGCCATGGGCAACCTCACCAACAGCCCTGGAGGGCTCCGGTGGCGTTCCACTCACCTCTTTGCAGATCAGCATCTCCTGCTTGCATGCCCACCAGCTCTGCTCCTGTGGTGGGGTTCAGCCCTGGGCATGAAGAACACCCCCAGTACCAGGAGCATGGGCACAGCGGTCCTGCAGGACGCCTGGTCCCAGCATCAGCCCCCACTGGGAAGGAGGAAGCTGCACCTCTAGGGTGCCAAGGGTTCCCATGGGCATGGGTGGTGGCCCCAGGACTCACTGTCACCTGCCCTGGAGTGGCATGAACACCTTGAACCACTACCTGCAGCTTTTCCTTGGGCTGCCAGAGCCTTTTGGTGGTTGTCTGCAGCCTTTCCCCCTGTGGGGGCTGCTGGGGGTGGGTTTGTCACTGCAGCCTTTCCTTGTGCCCAAGGTGCCACCAGACAGAGGACAACAGCAAGTACACCAGGAATATCTATTTTTTAATATAGATACACACACAAACAAATTACAAATTATATATATATATATACAGTCCTGTAGACTCCAAGAGTAATTTTTTTAATGTCACTATATATATATATATACATCTAGTTGGGACTGAACTAGATGCCTGAAGTTACCCCAGAGGAGGTTTCAGTTGGGTATTGTGAAGAATTTCTCTCCTGGCAGAGTGGTGAGGCCTTGGCCCAGGCTGCCCAGGGAGGTGTTGGAGTCCCCAGCCCTGTAGGGGTTCCACAAACGTGTGGAGGTGGCACTTGGGGACATGCTTTAGTGGTCATGGGAGTGTTGGGTTGATGGCTGGACTTGATGATCTTGGAGGTCTTTTCCAGCTGTAGTGGTTCTATGTTTCTATATATGTCTATATATTTTTTTACCATTTCTGTTTATTTGTATACAGATATCTGCACATATATGTGTGTGTACAGACAGAGGTGTGTATTTGTATAAGCTGGAAGGGAGGATGGCTGGGCTGGATTGAGCTGGCCCATAGCCCACAGCATCCTGGCCCCAGCCCCACCACCAGTGGCCACGTGCCACCCAGACACCTCCGTCACTGTGCCCAGAGATTGGATCTTCGTGACACTGGCTCCAACCAGCACCATGCCAGGCATCTCCCTGAGGATCTGAGGCTCGGGGGGTTCCTCAGTGCTGACCTTGTGGAGGAGCAGAGCAGTGGGGGGCCCTTTTGAATTTTAGCTCCCTGCACCATCCTGAGCCCAACAGCAGCTCCAGGGGACCCACCATCCCTTCTAAAGCTGTTTGCGTCCCCACTGATGGGCACCCAAGGGTGGGCAAAAGGCCACGGTCACTCTCCTCTGCCCTGTCCTCTGCTGCAGCGCATCCCCTGGGCCAAGCTGAAGGGTGGGCTTTGAACTGGGGACGTGCCCTCAGCTCAGCAGGGTCTCCGGGGGACCCTCCACAGCCCCCCAGCACTCCAGCCCAAAGGATGGGGTGCTTATGAATGTGCCATTTTGGGGAGATTGTGCTGTGCCCCAAGCAGCCCCAGGGCTGTGGCTGGAGCCCCCCACTCGGCAGGCATGGGGCAGGCGTGTGACCCCCCCCAGGCAGCCCACCAAGCAAAGCCACTTTGGGTGCCCTCTGGGAGCCTCCTTTGCCCAGCAGAGCAGCGGGAGCGCTGGCATGTGAGCCGGGGCTGGGGGAAGCTGGGCAGAGCGAGGGGAGGGAGCTCAGCAGCTGCAGAGCCTTGGGGTGCAGACGCCTCTCCGGGCACACAGAGCAGCTCCAGGAGCACGAGTTGTGGGTCCAGCCCCTGGAAGCTCTGTCTGGCATCATCTGGGAAAAATCCCATCTTCTCATGGGAAGCACGAGTGCGCTCTGAGCAGGAGAGGAAGAATAGCCATAGAATGCAATGAGCTGGAAGGGACCTCAAAAGGTCATGGAGTCCAACACCCCTGCAGGGAGCAGGGACAGCCCCAACTAGAGCAGGTTGCTCAGAGCCCCATCCAGCCTGGCCTTGCACGTCTCCAGTGATGGGGCCTCCAGCACCATTCTGGGCATCCTGTTCCAGGGTCTCACCACCCTCACAGGAAAGAACTTCCTCCTAATTCCAATCTAAGCCTGCCCTGCTTGAATTTAAAACCATTGCAAAGAAGAAGAATTAGGCAGATATGGGGCACCCTCTCCACTGCTCCCCGACTCCTGTGCTGCCCCAGCCTCACGCCCTGCCGTGGTTACTCCATGCTGGAGCAGAGACCAGGGCTCAGTACCCCACCTCTGCCAGGCTCTGGATTTCATGGGGAGCCCCGGGATGTGTCTCGTCTGCTGCCGGGGTGCAGGGGGGCAGGGGGACGGGTCAGGGTGCAGGGCTGGACAGGCGCCTCGTCTGCAGGAGAGGAGAAGCAGCTGCCTCCATGGGACAGGGGTTTGGTCCCACGGGGGTGTCTGAAGAGCCTAAAATTATCCTTAGGGGAAGGGAGCATGGCCTGAAGCTGTCCCTGGCCTGCGTGGTAACAGCAAGGGCACTGCAGGATCCCTTACACCCCACTGCAACCCTTACACCCCACTGTGACCCTTACACCCCACTTCAACCCCTATACCCCACTGTGATCCTTACACCCCACTGCGACCCCTACATCCCTCTGCAACCCCTATACCCCACTGCAACCCTTATACTCCACTGCAACCCCTACACCCTACTGTGATCCTTACACCCCACTGCAACCCCTACACCCCACTGTGATCCTTACACCCCACTGTGACCCTTACATCCCACTGCAACCCTTACACCCCCCTGCGACCCCTACATCCCTCTGCAACCCTTGCATCTTTTGCATCCTGCTGCATCCCTTACACCCTTTGCACCTTTCCACACCTGGCAGCCCAGGGCTCCTGCACAGAGCTCCCAGCCAAGCCCACACGTTTCTTTTTCTCCCCCCACCTCCCTCCCAGGTCAGAAGGTCCCACCATGCAGTGGCCTCTCCAGCAGCACACTGCAGAAGCAGCTCCTGTCCCTCGGTCAGAGCGAGCCCAGGGACCAGACTGTCCGTTGGGTGGTGCAGACCTGTCACCCCACACTGAACAGGCCTCCTGAGAACCCCTCTGCTCTGCAGGGAGCTCTGCAGGGAGTGGAGACACAAGGAACTCCTGGGCTGCTGAGCCACAGCTAACACAAATTCATCCTGGCTGAGCATCCGCAGCTCCTCTTGGGGAAGGATGTACAGTGAGGACACGTGTGTGCAGCATCTCCTTTGAGCCCCTGTGGATGCTCAGCCCAGGCAACCGAAGCCCAGACATGTTTTCCCACTTTTCCAACAATGCAGACTCCTCCCAGCAGGTCACACCCAGCTCTTCCAGCTCGGTAGCCCTTGCTCCACTGACTATAACAGCAGCCAATTGGGGTGGGAGCACAGAGGTCTCACCCAGCACCACCAAGAGCCAGCGACCACCTCAATCCAGATCTTATTTTAGCTGCAGCTCAGGGGTGAAATTTCCTGATGTTCAGCTCCAGAGGCCAGAGCAGGGGAAACACTTCTACTCCGCAGTGTTTAAATTGGAATAAATCCTGTGAGTCTGAAGCTGTGAGGCTCTGGTGGTCCTGGCCACATGCTCCTCAGGCCCAGGGGATGAGTGTTCGTGAGGCTCAGGCCAGACACAGGATTAAAATGGCCCAAAAAAGAAGGAGAGGAGGCTGGGGATGGGTGGCAAAGCCACTATGGTGGGTGACCACACACCCGCTGCAGGATGGAGTTGGGGGGGCTGGCGCTGGAACCCCTTCCCCAGGGCTACCGGGGGGCCTCTGGTGCTGCCCGGTGCCCCCGCTTGCCCAAGGCTGAGCTCCCAGCTCCGGGGCAGAGGCTCTGAGCTGGGCAGCCCTCTCCTGCAGGCAGGATGGTGCCGGGGTTCCTCAGGAGGATTGTTCTGAATTGCTACATGCTGCAGTGGCGAGAGCGAGCTGTCTTGCCCCGTGCACATGGGCACCCCACTCCCACTGCCATCTCTGCTCTGCTTGGGGCCCAGCAAGGACATAAAAGGGCTGGTTTCCAGCCTTTCTGAACGTGCAGACGTGCCCCTTGGGGAACGTGGCATCCAGGCACCCCTTCCTTAAGCAGGCAGCGGACACCTCTGCGTGCTGGGGGATGTTTTCCCTGCCACACAAGGGACCCTTCCCTCGGGGGCTTGGCAAGTGGCTTGGATGGGAACCAGAGTCTTTGGGCCCTCTGGATGTCCCTGTACATCCCATGCTGGGGCACGGACTCCGTCCCACAACGTGTACTTGTCCCCTGCTTCTCACCACACCCCTCTGCATCAGCAGTGTGACATTGGTTTGGGGGCTCCAGAAGCAGCAGGCTGGGATCAGCCTTGGCCCCCTCTGCACCAAGGAGTATCCTGCTCTCCCAGTGAAGAGCCCCGGGGGCCATGAGCACCCAAATGTGGCCTCATCTTGCCCCACAGGTTGCATCGCTCCGTGCAAATGGGTCAGCAGCAGCTGGAGGAAGAAGATATGGTGGGACCATGTGCAGGTCCTGTTGGGCTCTTCCCTAGCCCTTCTTGCCTGGGTGAGCCACATGGTGGTGGTGGTGGCAGGGCAAGGAAGGACAGGATGAGCTTTCTCGCTCTGTTTGTCCCTCCACACCCCAAGGTCTTCCTGGGCATCACAAGCCAACTGCAGGTTGTTTCTGCTCTGAAGCCCTGGGTCCAGCTGCCACGATCTGGACACTACCAGGTCCTGGGGAGCATGCCAAGGGCCCACGCCTCCTCTACCCATGCTGTGTCACCTGAAATGCTTGTGGCACCACTGCAGACACCATCACCTGGACAGGGAATCCCCTGCCCCACTGTGAGCCCACACCCCAGGCACCTCGTGCACATTCCAAGGCATCACAACGTGGTCCCTGCCTGGATTGTCTGTGGCATACAGAACACGGGACACCCCCTCATCCCCTGTGTTCTCCAGCCCCAGTCCCCACGCCTGCCACTCACCCACCTCCCCCAGGCTCTTAGACCCAGCCTGGGGTTGCAAGTTGTCCCTGACGGACAACTCAGCTGCAGTTCAGCTCACTGAGTTTCTTTCTCTTAACTCAAAACCCCTTGTGCCTCTGTCCCCACAGCACTGGCACGTGACCCAGCTGAACGCCCTGTCCCCCAGCTCCAGCTCCATCCACCACAGCGAGCCTGCCTTGCATCACCACCATCACCCTGGCCCAGCAACGAAGGTGGCATGAGCCCTACACAAACCAGAGCTGGTTCTACCAAAAGGGACAAATCACTTCGGGGAGCTTCCCTGGAGGAGTCTGGGGCTGCTCCTCAGGACTACAGGTACCTTTGAGGGTGGGGTTAGAAGACTCCAGGTGATCCTGGAGGAGTCTTGGGTGGATTCCTGAGGACGGAGTTCCCTCCAAAAGGGACAAATCCTCACAGGTAGCTTCCCTGGAGGAGTGTGGGGCTGCTACCTGGGGTCTAGGGTCTCTAGAAGGGGACATCAGAAGACAGCTGAGGTAGCATGCCCAGGGTCCCCCCAGACCCAGTCCTGTGGGTCCCAACCTGCCACCCCATGGGAGGCAGTGCCTGCAGCCTGCTGGGCTAAGGTGCAGCTGAAATGCTGGGGTCTGAACCCCAAGCCCCCAAATTAAGGTTGACATATGGGTGATTCCCACAGCCCTTCATACAGAGGTGGTGAGTTTGCCTTATAGCTTCCCCCCAGGGTGCGGCCAGCCCTGCAGGGAGAGCCAGAAGGGAAATGAGCCCCAGGGGTCCTGCATTGAGTTGACAAAGGTCAGGTGTCTGCCTGGGGATAAAAGCTGGGACCACTTGCAGGGAGTCAGGAGTGTCTGTCTGTGGAGTGCACCCCACAGAGCTTCCTGGTTCAGGGCAGACCTCCTGACTCTCCTGGAGCTGGGCCCCAGTCTGCTCAAGACCTTTACGAACGCGGGTCAATCGGGTGAGAGTCACTATTTGGGCACCTTTCTCTTATGTGTTCAGCTTGCTGGTCTGGCTGTTTCCCATGCCAACTGTGGGCAACCTCGGGTCTCTGTTTGTACCACCTGTTGTGGGCCGAGTTACGTCCTTTGTGGGATCGCTGGGGGTGGCATCGATTATGTACCAGCTGACTGATCTGTTTGTACCCCCAGCGATCATTCATGGAATGTCCTTCTTGTCTACAATACAGTCTGTGTATTGGTTCATCTTCCTGCTGGTGCTATCATTTTTGTTGGGCCTGGTCATTGGCAGAACAGCAGCGCACAGGACCCGCACCCAGCAGCGACTGAGCGGGGAGCAGGGAAGGGAAGGGAAGGGAAGGGAGGAGGCACAGGTTTCCTGAGCAGAGAGGAAGGCAGAGGAATGGCCGTGACCGAGCGGGGGCTTCGGCAGGGGAGCGAAGGCCCCAAAGGACACCTGGCTCCTTTGCTCATCCCCAGGAATGAGCTCCCACCCTCCCCGGGGCCAGCCCCTCATCTGCATGCCTGCACCCACTTTGGGCTCCCAGGGCTGTGTGGCTCGTGGCCATCTGAGCCCCACCCAGGGCCTGTCCCTTCCAGCTGGGGGCTGCTCGGGGTCCAGTCCAAGACCCTGCTGCTGGGGGTCTGTGGTGGGGACAACCCTCTGCATGCCCAGACACCTCTGGGCTCCTTGCCTTGGGAAGAGAGCAGAAGCCCTGGGGAGGTGGCGGAGGTGGCAAGATGGAGCAGGGTCTGCTCCATGCCGTGGCGATGGGAAGGTGACGCTTGGGGGGACAAGGCAGGGACAGGCAGGCAGCTTGCCTGGTCCTGCGGTGGTGCCAGGTGAAGTCTTGGCCACTGTACCTGAGCATCCACAGCTGGCAAAGGGATTCGGGGTTGTACCACCGGGGGAGTCCCCTGGGACAGCAAAACCCTGCGGTGGGTGGCTTCAGGTGACACCCAGAGAAGGATATTTAGCAAAGGCTGCTGCCAAATCCTCGTGGAGGAGGATGGCAGAGTGTTGGGGACGCTTTTATCCTGCTCTTTGGTATCATCCCAGCTGGAGCTGAATGGCACAACTAATCACTTTTAATTAAAGACCCTTTCTTTTCCAGTCCAGCAGCTCTGCAGGCTGCAGCTGCCAGCGACTCCAGCCCAGACAAAACCTGCTGGGGGCTTCTGAGGATGGGGATCTGGTGATGTGCCACTTAAAAAAAAAAAATGGGGCAGCCGTTTGCTGGAGGTGTCGGTGCCAGGCTGGTGGAAGCGCAGGGTGGGCAGGACAGACAGACACGGTGGGGTTAACTCTACAAGGCAGCGGGGTCTAAACAGCCCAGAAGCAGAGGGCTCTGCAGCCACCCCCCCAGAGCCTCTCCAGCACCTGGGATTTGGGGATGCTTGGGTGGAAATCCGAGGCAACCTACCAAGGGGGGGGGAAAGAAAATAAAAAAAGGATAATCTCAGGGATATTTTGGGGCAGTCCTTGGGCAGCTTCGAAGTCCTGCGAAAACGGATCCTTTCGAGGCATTGATTTTTAATCCATTCGAAGGGATTTTTCACGTTGCTGACCCGAGCCGGGCACTTTCCCGCGAACACCGCGGCGCCGGGCTCACGAACTGGGCTCGGGGAG
>NW_008628071.1:6662-16666 GCF_000691845.1 Merops nubicus | reverse complement strand
ATAAAAATATTTGTCTATACATAGGTGTTTGGGAGATGGGCAAAAAGAGCATTCTTTGTGTAGTTTTGGAAAAGTCTCTGTAGGAGTGCAGATCCTTGATGTCACCTTGAAGGAATGCATCAAAATATGTTCTAATTTGGCTGGCTTGGTTGCCAGGGTAGACATGTAGTTTTCAATCTTTGAACATTTTGTTGATCGAAGTAAGAACAGAGTGTCAATTTATAACTTTTGACAGCTTCAGCAATGGCCCTTTCTGTCAGGCAGTGTCATGTGTAGAGGAGAGAGCCACAAGCACAGCTGCTTTCCTTAATTTCTTTTGATAGAACACTTTTTACTCAGGTGGCCAGTGCTAGAAATTGATCACATTAACCATGACCAGTTTAGACACTTGCATCTCAAGGTCTTTTGTGAGTGTTGACTCCTAAGTTGACAATATCAGTTGTATTTTCTTACTTAACAGGGAACTTCTTTATGAATTACATTACAAGGTTGCTATTTTGTGCCTACTCCATTCTATTCACATCCTGAAGTGAAATTGCACCCTTCTGCAAGTCAAAAAGAGTTTCTCCACTTCTGTTTTGTCACAGAATTTCCTAATGTTCTGTAATACATATACAAAAAAAAAAAAAAAAAAAAAAAAAAACAACCAAAAAGATTGGAAAATTAGCTTTTTTAATTGTTTTAATTAACTCATAGGGTAGATTTTTGTGATTATGATGATAACACACATTTTGTCTTTGTGATGTTTCTGGATTTATTACTGTACTAGCCTTGCATTGTGAAGAGCCTACTCAATCTCTATTTAGTCTTTTTCCTCCCAAAGATATTTTCTGGAAAATTGCTTTAAAGGTATTTATCCTAATTGCTTTTCCATTTATTTTCAGGGAGTGCTGGAACACCTGTTGTCTTCAATGAAAATGGAGATGCTCCTGGACGCTATGATATTTTTCAGTATCAGATCACCAACAAGAGTACAGAATACAAAGTAATTGGTCAGTGGACTAACCAACTTCATCTAAATGTAAGTACTAGTTAGATTATGGTGCTGATACTGGAGAATACTCATTGGAGAATACTTCAAAACCCTTTAAAAATGTTGCTCATTTATCCTCTGTCAACTGGCAGAAGAAGGCTCTTCCGTTCTCTTCTTGAGAAGACAGTCAAAGATAGCACAGTAATCTAAAAAAAATTCTTTATATTTTAAACTAGGTTAGGTTGGTGTATTTACCTGCTCCTTTAAATGATATTTTCAAATTATTATATATCTGATGTTCCTTAGACTGATTATTAATTTATGCAGGCAAATCATAATACATCTTTCAAAAGAATTTGTCAGAAAAAATGATGGGTGCCTATATATTGCCCAGGTATTTCAAATAATATGAGAGGATGGAAATGTATTTAGTAAAAGAGAAGTGTGGATTCTCTAACTACTTCTGATTTAGTTACAATGCTGGCATGATGAAGTACTGCAACAAAAATATTCCTTTAATGCAAAGGGAAAATTTTGAGTTTTTCTATATATTTAAGTAGGATTAGCATAGTTTCTTGTATCTTTTGTTTCTTCTGCTATTAAGTAATATCAACTTACCCATCCTTAAGAGATGTTTCTAGTTGCTACCTTAATATATTCTGCAGGGTTTGTGGTATTCAAGCTGAATCTGTGCATGGAATTATAGTTTTTAAAATCACCATCCCATTAAGATTCAGAGAATATAATATGCATTGTTTGTATAACAGCCAAGCATCAAGCCACAACTCTAACTTGATAAGTTGTTGGGTCCAAGGCACTTCTTTCTGTCACAAGATGGCTCCATGTGAGGATAGTTACAGTTATGAGAAAAGCAAACTGAATTTGACCTGTTTCCTTGGTAGCTGTGCAGTATTTATAGGGTTTGCTTGTGGTATGTTAGCCATTTAGGGTTAGCCATACAAGGGTTGTTTTACTATGGGCTGATGAGAACAGCAGTAGTGTGAACTGATGACTCTATTCACCAAAGTGAGTTTATGCAGAGACTTTAATCAAACCACAAAAATCAGGTTTCAAACATCTCTAGTTTTCCATGTGAGAGGTGCCTGAAGAAGAGTAACAAAGACAGTGTAGTAAATATTTACAAATGATTCTTCTGTTGAGACTACTTTGCAACAATTATTGGACTGCTACCCACAGTATAACATATGACAGGACCCAATTTTCAGCCGCAGGTGTCAAACCACTTGATACATCCATATCTACCATTTAATAGCCATAACTACTTGTCAAGTAGTTAATACAATTTAATTCTTCTGCTCTAATAGAAAAATTCCTAGCAACAGAAACTGTGTGTGGCAGATTGTGTGGCAGTGTTATCTCCCTCCACTAATCTGATATGTGTCTACTGAAAGGCACGAAAGGAAAAAAAAAAAAGAGGTTAAACAAGTTTAAAAATTAATACTAAACAGTGATTTCTGAAAAACACTAGAGTTAAGCCCTTATCACAACTATTATAGCATACATTTTGGATGTTCAGAATTGCTACAGTTTTCTGAAAAGTTGTGTATTATTTTTTCAGCTCAATTAATAAACTGTTTTACACAAATATTAGTACTGACACAGCAGTTACACAACAGTAGCTAAAAGGTACCTTAGAATTTGATTCATTTTTAATTCCATTCCAATCTGCCTTCTTCTATCCCCCCTAGACTGCTAAATTTTTCATTAAGCCTGTAGCTTTTCAGTCCCATTATTTCTGCCTGATGTATGTGTACTCCAGGGAGTTTCTGAAATATGATTAGACTGGCTGCTACGCAGACTCCTGAAACCACACCACGCTAACCACATTGACCACAAAGCTAACAGAAAGGGATTTAACTAAGGACACCCCGTGTTAACTTACTAGGCTTGGATGTGTTAGGATGTTCTTTGCCTCTTTTTTTTTCACCTCTGTGAGTTCACATGGGGGATGCATCTGGTTGTCCAATTTCACAGGTGAGCTCTGTCTAGCATGTGGAGCTGTGGAGATGCAAACAGGCTGGCACAGAGGTCTGCAGCAGGTTTTTCTGCTCCCAGCCTCGTGCCATGGCTCTGCTGCCATCCCACAGCCCCCTGCTCTGTTGCCCACCTCTGCTTGCTCTGCCCACGGTGTGAGCAGGCACACAGGGCTCAGTCCCCCAGTGGACAGTGCATCTGGATTGATTCAGCAAGACGTTTCTCTCCCTGCCTTTCATGTCTGTTTAGTGATTTACTCATCTTTATCGAAAGCCTGGAAGATTTCTAAAGGGAAGACTGTGCCTTATTTCTTGAAGTTTATTAGGGTTTGAGATGCTGTAGGAGGGTCTCAGGTGGTCTCTGCAGGTGCTGGTATGGTGACAGTGATGAAGGAAATTGTCATAGGGGTGGTATGGTTAATTTGCATCTGTTTTTATATGCACTAAACTTACTTAGCACGTGTTGATGGCTGTTATGACACATGATGGTCTGCTGCAGTGAAGCTGTTGCCTCCTCTCACTAGACAAAATACAGTAAACCAAACAAATCTTTGTGAATGATTGTCAATACTCCATCATATTGCAGATTAGGTAGTGCCTTTTATTGCCAATGAGTCAGAGGGAAGAGAGTGGATATGTTCATTGGTTTCAGTGAAAACATTTATATATATTGAAGGCAAAGCAGTATTGAGATAGCAGAGAACTTTTTGCCCTGTTATCCTATAAAGGAGATGCTTTTAAGATGTAATACTTTTCTTTCTCCTGCAGTTTTCTCTTAATGAAGACAGGTGCAACTGTGATTTTTAATGAATCTCTGTCAGCTAGATATCCTTTATAGATACTTCTGCTTTTACAGATATTTCTTCCTCAAATTGTGTGGTAACATGTTTTACCTCTAATATGTTTATGATTGTGTTCAGCTATACAGCTGATATTGTGCTTCAGAAAATTTATAACTGTGACAGAAAAAGAAATCATGAAAATACTAGGTTTATAGTACAGTTCAACCTTTGGAATGATTAATGTAACTAAAATCAGAATGTCTTGTATCTAAAGAACTAAATCCAAAGGTTTCCTTTTTTGTTTGTTGTGCTTTTCCTTTGGATGCTCTTTGTTATTTTCTTTGTTGGGTTTTGGCTGCAGGTCTCTGTTGTGTGTGCTATGGCTATTCACCAGTAGCCAGCCCTGGTCTGACCCAACCTTCAGCCCTCAGGGTTTGGGGTTCCTCTACTGGTATCTCTGGTTCCTCAAAGGTTTCACTGACTCAGCAGAGTCCTCGTGGTTAAGCTTCAGACTTGTTCCTTTCCTGGTGCAGTGCTGGCTTTGCCTTTGGGAAGACGAGCTGACTCTGGCTAGGCAACAACTCTGTATCACCCTCCCTAAGGGGCTCTTTGTCAGCATGATTCACCAGCTGCAGAGACCCTTCTAGCTGAAACACTGATTTCTCCCTGTAGTCCCCTGTAACATTCATGCTCTCCTTTAGGCAGGCTGACCTATCAGATTTCCCCTGAAGCAGCTCTAACTTCCATGTGTAGGAACTTCATGGTTACTGATCGCTATTGCTCCTGCAATTCCTACAGAACACATGCATGTGTGACAATACTGAGAGACATAGTACAGAACTTAAATTTAAAAAAAAATCATGATTTTCAAAATCTAAATTTTTGTGTGATTCTTGAATTAGAATTAAGGTATCTCAATCTTTGACAGATGTAAGGAAACTATGAAAGCAGGTGTCCTGGTTCCGTGTAAAAAGGGGTTCAGGGCAGGACCCACACGGAACAGAACTATGTACTCGCCTCTCCCCCACCCCCTCGAGAGAGAGAGAGTGAGACACTTTTTAAAAAAAATGAAGTATATTGTTTAACAAGGAACAGAAAACGAAAAAGGGAGGTAAGGAAAATAATATATATAAAGATCAGGGGAATAATACAAAAGATAAAATATACAAAACCCTCAGAAATGGTTCCAGGGTCCCACAGAGTGAAAGGACAACTTTCCTCTCCGAGCTCCAAGGCAGGAGTGAAACAAAAAACCACTCCCTGCCTCTTATCAGAGTGTGTGTGGGAAGGGGAGGGAATACAATGCTTTCACTCCCACCCGGGGTCCTCCCAGTTGCTGGAAGGTCACGCCCCCATTCCAAGCCTCAAACCACAACAGCAGGTATTTAGAAACATCAAACTATAATCTCAAATAACAAGAATGTCTTTTATACAGTTATCATTTTACATGATTCTGGCAATGTATATTTAAACCCCTTTTAAAGTTCTTTTAGTCTACAAGATTGCCTGACTTTAAATGATCTTACTGGACTGGAAATAACCAGACTCTATGATTTTTAGTATCACTTTGAAAGAAAAAATTATTGCCTTAGAACCTTTGAACACTTAACTGTTAGTGTTTTCTGTTGTTTATCTTCCTAATTTTCTTTTTTTCATCAGTAGAAGAAGATAACTTATAGAATCATTAAGGTTGGAAAAGACCTCTAAGATCATCAATTCCACACATCAACCCAACACTACCATGACCACTACAGCATGTACCACGTCTACACATGTGTTTTGAATACCTCCAGGGATGGTGACTCCACCACATCCTTGGACAGCCTGTTTCAGTGCTTCACCTCTCTTTCAGTAAAGAAATTCTTCCTAATATCCAGTCTTAACCTCCCCTGCCACAACTTAAGCCCATTTCCTATACTCCTATCACTAGATACCTGGGAGAAAAACTTATTCGTCAGGGAACTCTGATAGTTAAAATCCTTTTTTTTCAAAAAAAATATTCTAGATTTCATAATGAATAAAAATACAGGAAAAGGTAGTTTTGTTCTGCCAAAGTTATGTTTTATTCATATTGCAACAGTATTTTGCATACCAGGTCACATGTAAAAGTTCACTACAAATGTGTGGGTTTAGCAAATTTGAGCTCTCAACCATGTAATCTCTGTAGGAGGAACATTGTTAAAAACAAGCTTGCTTTTCCTGGCACTTATGATTTGAATTCAACTTTCTGTTATGATTAATAATGAAATCTGTCTTAAACCGTTCTGTATTGCACATGTTTTAATAAGGGATAGATCAAGATGTTAACTGATGGCTTTTGTCAGTAGCAGTAAATGGAAAGAGTACCAGTCCTAAAGTTTTAGTCACAAGCTTTTTATTTTCCTCTCCTTAGGAACCCGTTCAGTCTGCTCTGGTTCTTTTCTGAGGGATTATTTTCACTCTCTTTAAAAATCCCTGAAGGCGTTAAAAAAAAAACCAACTTGTGGACATGGCACTTGTGGGCATAGTTTAGTGGTCATGGTAGTGTTGGGTGATGGTTGGACTTGATGATCTTAGAGGTCTTTTCCAACCTTAATGATTCTATGTTTTATACTGAAAACTAGATGCCATTTGGAAAAACAAAAGTTGAAATGTTTAAGTTTTCTAAAATCTAGTATTTTGATTAAATATTTTTAATAAAGTTTAAAGTGTTCTCAGATTTCATTTCAAGCTTATATACTGTTTTGGTCTACCAAATCTGCATTTTAAGATCCTAATCTGAAAAAAAAAATATGTAGACACAAATCCATATTCTTTAAAGTTAGTAATATTGATTGAGGAGACTTCAGGCAGACACAATTATTGGTGCTTTCAGAATCAGGGATTTAATTGATGCAGTTAAAAAGCCTGAGTGATTATCCATTATGTGATATTATTTATATACGTAAGACAATAATAAAGCATATCAAAACACTGTATGTTTTGAGTGAAATAGTGAAATATTAAAGACAGAATTCAGTCCTGTTTGTTTTGGGTTTGGGGTTGTTCGTTTATTTTTCACAAGAGCCCAAGAGTTCTGTTGTAAAGCGAGAGAAATTTTATAATAACAGATTTCTAACATTCTCTTGGAAATAATAGGATGCATAAGCTTTCATATTCATGGAGTGTATGCACTGAGGATATAAATGACTCAGGGACATCCATTTTTCTGTAATGGTCTTCATTTATGACTAAGAAAAACGTGAAATAAAATTAAACTGATGTGATGAACTATCAGAGAGACAGCCATAATCACCGTCAGCCTTAAGCACAGTGTTTGGTGAACTCGTAAAATTGTGAACCCCGCATTGACACTGAGCTTCCCTTTAGGCAGCCATATCACAAAAAGATTTGAATCAGTATTTGATTTCCCTTCTTTTCTAGGACTCTTGTAAATTATGCATCTAATCCTGAAGGAAACTATCAACACTGGCATTAGTCAATTATGTTTGAATGTAGCAGATTTAAAGTGCATTAGCTCCCTTTCTTGTGACATGGTACAAGAAAATGATTCAGGAAGTTTCTGATGTTTTCTGTAACTGCAGCAAATAAGTTTCAAGCTTTGCTGTAGGCCACTGTATTTCATTAAAGAAGTCAGAGAGGCTCTTTTTTCCTGTGGTAGCTATTATATAATTGATAGATGTTTTCAGATTGCTAAACATAAGCCCTGCATGTAACAAACGAACACACTACAGTGAAATACACAACAGGACCACTTAGTGCTGTATATGATTATATCTATAAACAAAGTATGACAACCATATTGCCTGCAGGATGTTCTTCTGCCCATATTTAATAGGACACTAGTGTTCGAACTTACACTCAATCCGTGTTATCTGCCTCAAAATTGCTGATGCTGGGTTAAAAATAAAACTGAATGAGATAAACTAAAATATTTTAAGTTCTGTTCTTCTCAAAATTATACTGCTGTCATCCTTTATTCTATACAGGACTGAAGATAGGAAGCGATCATTAGGATTTTTAGATGACTGCTCAGGTTTTACAAGGCTTCTCCTGATCCTAGCACTGGTCAATAAGTATGACCCGGGATTTATTCTTCTTTACTGTTAGAGTAAGAGGTCAATATGAGACTTGTAGTCACTAAAGACCAATGTTAGACTGAAGAGATGAGTCAATGGTAGGGTACAGTGGATGCAAATGGTAGACAAGCCAACAAAATACATGAAACGTGGAATAAAACTGAGATTGTATTTTGAAAGGTTACAGATTGTATTATTAATTTAAAAAATTACTTTGGGATGGGGCAAATAAGCTGGATGCAGATGTTGAAAAAACATTATATGATTTTGAGATATGCCTGTACTAGACCAGATGCTATTTCAGACATGACTGAAAATCAAAACATAGCTTGAATTCAAGACTTAATGACCGTAGAAGAACCTAAGTAGAATGACAACTTGTCTTCCTTCTGAAGGTTTCTATGCTATTTCAGACATGACTGAAAATCATAACATAGCTTGAATTCAAGAATTAATGACCTTAGAAGAACCTAAGTAGAATAACAACTTGTCTTCTTTCTGAAGGTTTCAACTTCATTCATCTTAACAGTCTTTTTAAAATATATTTTTTTTTTAATGAAACAGACATCTTGACTCATTCTCTAGAGAAAAAAAAAAGAAAATGGGATGAAAGAGAGCTGCAAATACCCATACCATTAGTTCTTCATTGAAATGACACCAGATTGCCAATGAAAGAGCTTCTGCTTCAGAGTTAGGATGAACAGAGATTTTTTCCCCACCCTGTCAGAGTCAGTGAAAGTCAGGTTTCCAGTTGTACACTTGGTTGTGAATTTGTCATAGGATTCTTGAGTACACGGTAGATGTTTTATAGTTTTCTGTGATCATCCTTTGAAAGAAGTGTTATGATTAGAATTAGCTGTTGTTTAAATAGCCGTAGCTCTTAGGATAATTTAAAAAAACAAAAAAAAACAAAACAAAACAAAAAAAAATCAAAACCAAACCAAAACAAACTACTAAGCAATGGCAACAACAAAAAGAAAAAAAAAAGAGGCCTAGCCATGCATGACAAAATTAATTACTTCTGTTTTAAAATATTATTTTATCTTTTGCAATAAAAACTAATGTGCTAAAACAATGAAAAATCAGGAGCTTTTATATGTATTCCTGCAGAGTTCTGCACTCATATATGGGACTTCAGAACAGGGTTAGCTGCTTCCCTGGTCCTAGGTAATGTTGTGAATTTTAGCATAGTCAAAGAGCTACTGGGGATAGCAGGTGGTTTGGATTATGCATAGCTGATATTAAGTCTGAAGTGAATTGCTTCATGAGGTACCAGTGTGAAATATAGAGAACAGGCATGTTTATTCCCCAGTTATTTCCATCTTTCTCCTTTCCTTCACAGAGATTTGTATATGCATTACAGTTTGAAAACTGAACTGCCCTTTAAACCTAGAAGCAAAATGCTGGTGCTTAAAAACAAAAATTGTATATTAAATTACTTTAATTATTGTTCATTTATGTTATGTAATGGAATTCTACTACTAAATTAAAAATCATTAAAAAGAAAATAAAAGAGACATTCAGTGGTTATGATACGATGAAAGAGAACAAGCAGTAGTTAGCAGAACATTACTGTATGATTTTTTGTGTGTTTGCTTTGCTGAAATTTCTCTTCATCTTGTAATAGTATTAATTTAATTTCTTTAGGATAGTCATCTAATATTTATCCCAGACTTTTCATCCTGATAAATCCCCAAACATTTTTTAAAAAAATATTATTCAGAGCGAGAGAGCAAATTATTTTCTATGTCTTCGACACGGTATCACTGGTTATAGTGGTGATATTGTGATAGTATAGCTTAAGGCAAAGAATGAAGAATGCATAGATAATCTCATTGTAACTTCAGCTTCCAGTAAACGGATTTAGTGTTGAGTGGGACAATAGGATGTGCCAGCAATGACTGGATCAAATAGGGTGGATCGCAATAATGTTTCCAGCAACTCCATAAATTGAAGTGAAACCCCCTTTATGCAAAGTATAGACATAAAGCAGTGGCTTTGGAATGGTTAACAGATTTGCACCACCAGAGGCCACTGCAACAAGGAGCTCTTAGACTTGTGATGGAACCCATCTGTTCCTTTCCACAATGCTATGATCTCCTTTGCAGAATTGTGACTTCACTTTGAAAAGCAGAGTAGCTGGAGAGAGTTTAGCTGCAAGCAGTTATAATGATCAGCCATCTAAAAATATGCCTGT
>NW_008628071.1:5853-6631 GCF_000691845.1 Merops nubicus | reverse complement strand
GGCTGAGCAAACTAGGAT
The DNA here is from genome assembly GCF_000691845.1 of Merops nubicus. Taxonomy (NCBI): domain Eukaryota; kingdom Metazoa; phylum Chordata; class Aves; order Coraciiformes; family Meropidae; genus Merops; species Merops nubicus. The sequence continues at coordinate 6,613 of NW_008628071.1, read as the reverse complement.
CATTTAGTCTGGAGAAGACTGACCTGAGGGGAGTTATGTTAATCTCTTTCATAACAGAAAAGATCATTCAGGAAAAGAACAAACTGTTAGTCATAGTTAATTTGGTTATTAGGAAAAGTAGTGGATCTGAATTATAGTAAGAGAGATTTAAATACAGACATGCTGGAAGATCCTAATGATGCCCCATACACTGGGCTGCATTGCCTGGGACACTGGGCAACCTGCAGCACTATGGGCTGGTTGGAGCAGATGAGCTATACAGACTATTTCTGTATAGTTAATTCACATGTGGGGCCAGAGAACACCTGAGATATCTTTCGGGCATAATTTCTTAAGTTTTCTGGTGCTTGTGAATTTGTTTTGTTTGATTTGCTAGTAGACCCCTCAAAGTTAGATTTCAAATATGCCTTTAGCATATTTAGCTGGGAGGGATACAAGCAACTGGACTCTCACACTGAGTTTCCTGAGTGAACATAAAGACTGTATGTCTTTAGCAAGACTTCTAGAAGAATGCCATGACAAAATTTGGTTTGTAAACTTGGTTAATTATTTAGGATCTTCTTTTGCTCCCGGTCGTCCATCACATTAGTAGGTAAGGAGAGCTTTTCTGTGAATCCTTGGAGAGCTTTCCATTCATGTATAGGACTGCACATTGGGCTTTTATTTACCTGAGAGCTGCTTAATGCTTCCCAAACTGATTTATGTTGCTTTATGTCTACATGGTAAAAAGTTCACTACTGTGACAATGGTGATTTCTTTT
>NW_008628071.1:0-5822 GCF_000691845.1 Merops nubicus | reverse complement strand
TCTTGCTCTACCATTTCACAGAGAAGCATTTTCTCTGTAACCAAAAACAATACAGTTGCTCATAACAATATTTAAAATATATCATTAATTAGCCAAGAAGTAGGAAAAGTATTATTATCAGCATTTCTTATTTACTTTATTCTTATTAAAAAAAAAAAGTTTCTTGAATAGATATTCTCTAAAACCACAAAAGACAGTCTAAAGAATTTAGCTGTCATGAGAATACACTGAAATTTTTCTATTTATCTGGCCTAGTTATGATCTTAATTTTTTTAGATTTGCTCAAAATATTTAGTACTTGAAATCTGCCCTAGCTCTACAGAAGACAGCTGAAGGGATCTCAAGAGATGTATCACACCCTTGCATAACTATACTTATTTTGCTTGAAGGATGAAGACTTTACCGCCTCTGAAGGCATTCCTTTCCATTTTTTAACTACCCTTATCAGTCTGAAGTGTCTTACAAATATCTGATTTTGATCTTCAATGCTAAATTTTAAGGCAAATAGTTGTTATTTTATTCAGTATATATCGAGCACATCCTCATCCTTTTCATGTATTAGAAGACTGTTGTTTTACCCCCTAGGCTGTGTTATTTCTTCAGACTACAAAACCTGAATTTGTTCAATTTAGTCACATAGATCATGTTTTCCAGACAGACTTCTGATCTTTGCTGATTTCCTCTGGACCCATTTGATTCTTCTTCAAACTGAACCACAATGATCCAGCCTTTACAAAGTGCTTGGGCTGAAGTCTCACTAGTGCAAAGTACAGGAGAAACACATGTTGTGCATTCATGAGTGCAAAGTAGAGAATAAAAATTATTTTATCTATCTGCGTTTCTCAGAATGGCATTTGCCCCTTTTGCAACAGTATGACATTGGTTAAACATACTATAATACACTAGAGCCCTGAGATATCATTTTTCTGAAGAGCTGCCATCTCTGTCCTCCTGACCCATAATGTACAAAAAAAAATGGAGTGTGCAGTTCAACAGGTATGAACTATGTTAATCATACCTGTTGAACTGCACACTCCATTTTTTTTTCAGGCTCTCTGCAGTATCATTTGGAATAAGAGTCCTGATCTTCAGCATAGCTGAAACCTTTTCCGGTGTTATTGCCCAAATTTGATCACTTTATATTCTATTTTATCACCCAAATGGCATTGAGTGCTTATTACAGGTACCAGACTAAGAATAGACCTTTCCAAGCCCCACCTTGTACCATCCTTTCCATTCTGACAGTGAATCAATGACAAATTTTGTCTTCCCACAGCTTTCTGATATAATTTGCACCTAGCCCTTAGGGGCTAGATCTGTTGCAATAGGTTGCTTATGACTGAGAGTGTAATTTGAGATGGTGTCAAAAATCTTTATAATGTTAAGATAAATGACACCTACCTGCTTCCGTCTCATCCAGGATGCCTGTTACTCTCTCACTGAAGGAAATGTGACAGCTCATTGTTGACAGATCCCTTTTGGCTGTTATTTATCTTGTTTGTTTTCTTTGTGGTTTTTGAAATGTGTTTGTTTACTTCTTTCAGGATTTTGCTGAGAATTCAAGTTAAACTGAATAATTGACAATTCCCTGGCTGCTTCTTTCCTCCTCTTTTCTGAGCATAAAGCGCTAGGTTTCCCATTTGCAAATTCTCTTTACTTCTCCAGAATGTCTCAGGAGCTTTCTATCTCCTCAGTCAGCTAAGTAATTTTGAATACATCTCGGTATGTTCAATCCATATGAAAATGCCTGACTTTCTGAAGTTCTCTGATTTTGAATGTATTCATCTTTCCTTAGTAACAAGGACTTTTTCCCTTTTTTTTTTTTTCTGACTAAATGTGCTGTATGGTATTTTCCATAGCTTAAACTTCTTCCACACGCTTGTTTTATGTCTGCCAGAAAACTAAGTCTCTCTACAGAATTTTGAGTTTAATTATTGACTCCTCATTCTAAGCAGCAGCATAGACTTGGCAAAGCAAGCTCTTCCCTTGCTGCTGAAAATCTCAGTGTCAAACATAGTCTGTTTCCTGCCAATTCTGAACTACTTCAGACTTTCAGACTTTTATATGTGATTTTGTTACCTGGCTGGAATGGTGTTTAAAGGGCAAGTGTCGTTTTCTATGGTTTATGTAGTGCTGAAAATTCAAAATTATCAGATCATGGAAAGATCTGAGTGTTCCCTAAGTGGAGCTGGCAAAGAAGATATGAGCTATTTTAATGGCAAACCACCTTAAAGTAATGTCAAAGCATAAAACTCAGCATGTAGGATTTTGTAGTGCTTCAGCATAGAATATATTACACATATTAACAGCTTTTTTTCCTAAATACGTTGGACAAATATGTCAGGAACTGTTTAGGTATAGTGCCACTTTTCTTTAGACAGGGATATAAACGTGATCCCCATACTTCAACCAAGCTTGTCTGTTTCTCTGTCACAGTCAATTAAGGTCCATGGTTGCTGAGGTGATGGCAACTTTGCTAAAAATTTCAAGTGCTTCATTTTGCTGAAACACTGTTTAGAACCTGTCAAACACAGGATCACAGGCTATTCCAGCTGTTTTCGTTTATTCTTTGGGAGGTCAGTGATGAGATTTTTGCCTTTGTACTTTCTGTCTTGCTGCCAGTTATGCTTGGATGGAAAGCTCAAGAAATAGATGCAAAATCTAGAAACATTCATTCTCTAGTTTCATGTGTACATCTTTCTCAGTGATCAAGAAATAGGAAATAGATTGAACCATTTAAAAATAATGGAGTATTAAAACTAAAATAAGTCCATCAACACACATTTGCATACTGAACTGGGGCTTTTTATGATTGGTTCATTTCTAGTTTAAAAATAATTAGATATTAAGGATAACAAAAAGGGAGACACGTCATCTCCTTAAGTAATATTACATGTGTGTATTGATTATGCCTTTGTTAGCATAACTTCTGAAGTTACTGGACTGATCTAGATCTGATGAAGGTCTAGCCCAGCAGCTTCTTGTTTTGCTAAAGATACTCACCTTTAAACTAATAGAATGATTAAAAACATATAACGGTGACTATTTTTTTCATTTAAAAATAGAATTTATTAAATTAATTAGCCTTAAAATTCAATGAAAAATCTGTATAAAATTCCTTTAAATTAAAATGGCAGCTCTGCTTAATCCCTTGTATTCCTTCTGTTTACTCTGAGCTGTGAAGTGGGTGAGAATCTGAGCGCCACTGGGAGCAAAAGGCATCTGGCACAGATTGGAGGGAAATGTAGTAGCTATGCAGCACTGGACTTGGGACAGGCCAACTCGAAATTTAGCTTAGGTAACTGTAAATGGAAGCAATAGATTTGAGAGGGTGCATGCTTGTTACAGATATTAAAAGCTTCATCAAAAAATGCAACTAGTCCATTCAACTAGAAATCACATGGACCTTAGGCAGAACTGAGAGGATTCCCCAGGCACAAGGAAAATGACTTTAAAAAAAAAACCTTTGCCAGAACTAGGCTCCTTTTCTTTCCTCAAAGCACTAAATGTTTTGAGGTATGCTGGCAGGCTATTTCCACATGACCAACTGCAGGAAGAATAAAGTCCTTACAAGCCTTATGGTTCAAATTACTTCAGTACTAGAGCTGGTCAAAACCTGTCACTTGACAAAAAAGGGCAATGGTGAAAGGTTTCCTCTCAAAATGGCATTTTCTGAAAAAAAAAAAAAAATCAAAAACTGACAATTTTTTTAAACACACTTCAGTGTGAGTAAATTTATGACACAGTCTGCTTTTTGTAGCATATGATGACTTCAATCCCTGTGTGTGCATCATAAGTTATGTATGTAAATGCTCATTAAAATCTCTCCAAGTGCATGTCAGGTACATGTAAGGGCAGTGAAGGCCTCTAAGTAAGGATATGCAATAGAAATTGTCTATGTGAAAATGGTCTGCATAAAGAATAACTTCGAAAACCTAATTTGCAGTCTGATCCATTGATAGTAATTATCTATTTTCAAAATATGGACAATAGACCATGCAAAGTACTTCTAAAAAATCTGAAATCTGCTTCTCTCTTCTTAAATAAGATATTTCTGCATCCTGAAACTATTAAGAAAACAATTGTGGTGGGTGTCTTTTGTTTAGATTTTTTGGTTTTATTTTGGGGGTGGTGGTGCAGTGGTTTGGTCCCTTTTATAAATAAAGAGCTTATCCCCAAAACAGGTGCTTAAAAATTAATTGTGATTCATGCTTCCAAAAAAGAAAAAAAATATTTTTGCTTATATTGAGAAGTGCCTACTATATTACTGTAAAATTCCATCTGGTAGTTATACAGTGCAGTAACAGAAGCTGTTTACTTGATGACCTGATAATCACTGCACTTTGTGCTCATCTACTCCCCAAGGTAACTGAGAATAAAATGCTGTTTTCCAGGTATTCCTTGTACATAAAGAAGATTGTTTTTTGGCAAAATAAAGGGAATATATTGCAGCTTCTCCTACTGTTGATTTATCAAGTTGGTTAGGGTCCGAGCTTCTGTAGTCCATCAGTACCAACTAAAACACAGAGAAAACTAAAAGGAAAAAAAAAAAGTAAAACAAAATAATTCCATTTTAAGTCTAGGGTTTAAAAATCTGTATAGCACTAATAAACACTTTCTGTAGATTATGGTACAGTGATATGATTATTCCCTGTTTAAGGTTTCTACAGTATGCTCCTCTATGTAAGTATTCAGCAGCCATGAAATATATGGCTTAACTAGTGAGATTGCTTTCTTTCAGGTAAAATGATAGTCTCAGAGCACTAAATAACATCATTCTGTTGATGAAGCAAGGCTAGTATTTAATCTTTTCTAATTATGAGCATAAGAAACTTTATATTTTTTTTACACTGCTCTTTTCTGCTTGTATGTTTGCCTCAGAGCATCCTTCCCATTAATTGTTTTGCCATAGCTGAGAATGACTTGTTAATATGTGCAGAACAGTAGCTGTAGTAATTCCAGAGATGGGTGATGGTGTAGTTCTGGGAAGCTGGGGATGACAAGATTTACTGAGGAAGCAAAAAATTGTTATGATACTTCTGGTATTAATTCTTTGAAAAAGTATTGCTCAGTTTTAAAGGTAAAAACTGTTTTAATCAAGCTTTCTAAAATATATGTTGGCCAAAAAACCTCTAAGACCTGAGAGAAGATCAGTTATATCCCTACTTAAACTTCTTACCCACATTTTAAACTTACTTAAGTGTCTCCACTGCTCCAATTTGTGTGACATCCGATTGCAAAGTTGAGATTCAAGCAGGTTAAATAATTTATCCTAGGTCACTGAGAAAGTCAGTTAAGTGTCAGGGTTGTATAGGCTAACTCTAAGCTTAGAGACCAAACCTGTTGAACCATTCTGTACCACTGCTTTCAAACAATAGAAATATTACGTTCCATCCTGTAGTCCAGGACATTTTAAATCATACATATAAATCATTCATACATGCATGTAAATAAGTATTAAAATTTAAATGACAGTAAATTTAAATATCTTTGTTTTTCCTTTAGTGTTGCTGTGAGATAGAGATTGGTAAGTGATGTGCCTAGGAGAAAATTTGAGCAGGTGGAAACACAGATAGAAAACATCAGCTTCCATCAGGATTGTACCAACCTGTGCTTCTATTCCTAAAGGAAAAAAAAAAAGAACTATTTTCCTTGTACTATTTCAAACTGGCCTTTTAATGGTGATCAAACTTCGCAGACTCCCCTTCAAACTGATATTTGACTGCATTAATTTTGAACCTGTATGCAGTAAAAACAAAGACATGATACCATGTTCTTTATAAACCTCTAGAAATTGAGGTCATTGCTAGACCACTCTCCAT
>NW_008628070.1:1827-2065 GCF_000691845.1 Merops nubicus | reverse complement strand
TAGGGTCAGTGATGCCATGAAAAGACCCCAAGTAGTTACTCTCTCACCAATTAAACTGGAGGCAGAGAGGGACCCGTGCGAGGGCGGCGAATCATTTACCTGACCTTTCTCCTCCACTGCCCATCACCTGCCCTCTGGGCTGCCGGCCCCTCTCCTTCCCCAGAGCATGCCAGGGGCTTGCAGGGGCCATCCCGACCATTCCCTGTGGGACAGCAAAGCTGCTGCCTTTTGAGGTGAC
>NW_008628070.1:776-1208 GCF_000691845.1 Merops nubicus | reverse complement strand
TGCGGCTGCCGGACCCACGGGCAGCGTTCGCTGCTCTCCCTCCAGGCACCATCCCAGCGCTTAGCCCCGTGCCAGAATTTGCCTCAAAAGTCCTGATTTCTCACTGGCCCTGGGGACAAAACTGAGCTCCAAAGGCCCAAGCCCCCAGAGGCACCCACCACCACTCTGGAGTGTGATGTTGATGCCTGCCATGTGATTTTTACACTAATCTCGTGGCGGGGGGAGCTGCGGTGTAAGCGCGTGGTGCTGGCAGCACCGAGCCCAGCACCAACCTTTCACTCGGCTCATTTAAACCCCCAAAAAGGGTCTATTTTAGGGCCGGGCCTTGCCCTGACTTTCTTCCCCCAGCATCTCCGAGGAGGGAGCGTTTGATCTGCGCGGGCTGAAGCTCCCACCGGCCGGGGGGCGGCAAATTAACACGGCCGCCAAGAC
>NW_008628070.1:0-582 GCF_000691845.1 Merops nubicus | reverse complement strand
TGCGTCGCCTTTTCATCTCGCACACGTGGAACCGGGCTGGGGGCTGCGAGGTGCCTGTGGCTAATGAAAAAACAGTGTCTGTGTGTTTGTGGGACAGGCACGTGTGTGTGCGCCTGTGAGATCTGTGCGTGCGCACTCGTGCTGTCTGTGCACACGTGTGAGTGTGGGTGAGTGTGCTGCAGGTTAGATTGGATATTAGGAAGAAGTTCTTTATTAAACAATGGTGAAGCACTGGAACAAGCTGCCCAGGGAGGTGGTAGAGTCACCATCCCTGGAGGTGTTCAAAAAATGTGTGGATGTGGTACTTCAGGACATGGTTTAGTGGTCATGGCAGAGTTGGGTTGATAGCTGGACATGATGATCTTAGAATTGTTTTCCAGCCTTAATGATCCTGTGCATATGTGTGTGTGTTTGTGCCCAGAGTGCCCACGTGAAGGTGTGTGGGTGTTGCTGTGTTCACATACGTGTCCGTGTGTGAGGGTGTGTGGAGATTTCGGAGCCCGTTTGTGTGCGTGCACCTTCACGTGCCCATGGTCGGGTGCAGGTCCTGGCTGGCGCTGCCAGACCCTCCATCCCACCCCT
>NW_008628069.1:0-4357 GCF_000691845.1 Merops nubicus | reverse complement strand
CTCGTCTGTTACAGGCCAACAAAATCTGCAGCAACCCAGGATAACCGCAGGGCAAAAGTTCATTGGATTTTGAGCCAATGTGGTTCTCACATCCCTCCTCAAACCATGGGTGCAGATGGACCTATGCTTCTATTTCAGCTATAGTGGCTGAATTGAGGGTTTAGTTTGGCTGCTGTTGCACTTGTTTCACAAAGCCAGAGCATACTGCTAGAGGTAGTAATTTTTTTTGCCACAACCTTTTGATTCAATGTGTGAGTCGTTCCTGTGAGTACAACTGAGAGAACAGCAAGCAATCAACCACGTAATTTTAATAGCCTAAGAAGCAGGATGATCAATCCTAAACTATAGCTTCTAAGATTATTTTACACTGATTTCTTATGACCTTTTGACCCTATCCTAATTTGATTTAACATACAGTTTTCTTTGAAACAGCAACTTTTTATAGACAAGCTTACAGTTGTACAACCTTGCTTTGCTCTGCAAAGAAGGTGGAAAAAAGAGCAACCTACTGCCTACATCAGTAATAAATGCAACCCCTGTGTATGTCAGCTCTAACATTCACACAGATTCACTTTGTTCATTTGTTCTTCCCTCTACATGTTCCATATAACAGTCTGAACCACTTAAGGTCTTTAGAAATACAGATAAGCAAATTGCAGACTGTCAGGGTCCTGATAGCACTAACTGGCACTAAATTCCCTGATAAGCCACCCGGGGACCCCTACCAACACCCTCTGCTGCTTTACACACAGCTCCCAGTCCCTTCAGTGGATTCCATGGCATGACCTAAGTCAAAGAACCTCTTTTCTGTATCTCACTGGAAACATAGTCCTCTTGTGGGGTTGCCCTGCATGCTTCTGTATAATTTTATCAGGCTGCAGATGATTCTCTTCTGTAGACAGACTGTAACGGTTTGAAAACAAACCAGCGAGAGACTCCAAGTCAGAAATACAATTTAATAAGAAAAAAAAAATAAATAAAAGCAATAATACAAAGGAAAACCACAGACAGAGTCAGAATACAACCTGATACTCTGTAGTTAGGGTGGTGGTAGCAGTCCAGATGAAACAGTGGTCTCGTAGAAAAAGATCTGGTAGCTCTTGTCCTCTGGAAATCCAGTGGGTAAGACCCCTGTGCTGTACTTAACCCCAGTTTATATCAAGGTGGGAGCACTTGGCTCCTCCCCCTGGGTGGAGCATCTCACAATGGGTTGATATCAGTCTATGAGTCATGCAGTGGGTCCTTGATGGTCCATTAAACAGAAATAGCTCCTGGGGGGAGTTCTGTATGAGTCATGGGGTGAGGCATGGATGGGCCCATTAACAGGGAGGACTCCTCCTTGCTGGGTGGGAAAGGTGTTAACATCTCCCCTGACCTTGAACTTCTTTCCTTATCTGTTATAGCCTGGGGTGTGAGGTCTGTCCTGGGCAGCTGCTACCCATGATTTTCTTAACAGCCCATGAGCACTGACATAGAGAGTATAGAATATACAGTTTTGGTTCTACCCACATAAGGATAAACTGGTCCCAGCCCCTGTAACCATGACACAGACCTAGACACCTCCAAACATTCTTCAAAAAACACCTTACTTTTTACCATGGTATCTTGCTCCTATGGTGTGCTGCACGGACCAGATTTTGTTGCCAGTGCACACAGAATTTGGTGGCTTCATTATATACTAGACTTAAGCAAACCTTGAAGGTCTTTTATTTTGTTTCACTACATAGTTGCAAGTTGTTTCATTTTTTTTCAAAATATATCATTGACCTGGTTTATGATATTGTGGGCAAATTACCTGAAACTCTTGTGTTTACGATAAATTTATTTTAACATAGTTTTATTTGCAACTGAATTAAAGACAATAAATTGAATAAGCACTTTTAAAACCATTTTATTTATTAACTAAAAGTATTTTTAAAATATTTGTGTTGATTTTATACAAAATTGTGTCCTTGTAGACTTTTAACTTAGAGAATATACCTAATTATATGGCTATATTTACTATATTATTCTGTGAACTTGAGACCATTAAAATCTTTCTTCATTTTCCTATTGGTTTCATGAAAAATCTGATTTAGGTTTAAGAAATGGTACATTCAGAAATGATAATTTGCATGGAAATTGTCATTAAATAAAAGGGATTTGGTAGCAATGCCTGGAGTTAATGATCAGTTTAGCCTCCACACTGAGCTACCAATCTTTTCCAGAAATTGTTATGGTCAAATCCAGCAAGTATATTTGAAAATTGCTCAGTAATCTTCTGTGCAGGTGTTTCATTCTCTTCCGAAAACTCCCAGGCTTATAAAGGCCACATGAGGGCAACACAGAAGTGGAGTGTAAATTGCCAATTGCAGGTCTGGAGAAAGGTTGTTTCTTTTGACAAGCCAAGGTAAAGCTGGAAGTCTGAAAAGAGCAATGGGTGAACACTGCTGTCATTTGCTCCCAGCTGATTTCATTGTGGTTGCAGTGGGTGTCTAACCATAGAGTTTATCACAAAAATTCAGAAAAAGCCTGCTAAAAAACAAAAAACTTACAAGTTAATCTAGTAAACTGTTGGCTTTTGCATGGGCTTTACACTTATGGTTATAAAAACCTTGCATAAATTACCTGGCAGTATGATCTACGGACAACCTTTAAAAGGAAATAAGAAATACAAAATCCTTCTGTGCAGTTTGAAAAGAATCCTGACACATACTTAAGTAACTGGAAGGATGAAGAGGATATAATTTTATCATTTGGTCACTGTCCTGCTCCCTGAGTGCAGAACTGGTAATATACTTAGTTCAGTATTGCACTCCAGATGATAGCTACTCCACAGCCACCAAAATACAGAGAGGACTCCAAGGGCTTCTCCAAACTGTGCAAGAACATGTGCTGTGCTCTCCTCTAACCATGCTTCATGGCTAGTCTCTCCCCATTGTGCTTCTAAGGGTACAGCCCAGCACAGAAACTGAGTGACAGCTTCCTAAAGGCTGAGGCTCAACTTTCCATCAACATCGGGAGAGCTGATGGTTGAGACCAGAACACCACCCTTCACAAGAATGGCTGTAGTCAAGACACACAAGTTTATTTCAACCTGAAGGCACTTGATGCTGTATGTATTGGCATGAGCTTGGTGGCTTTACCAACTCCATCATACAGTAATTCAGCAAATACTGATTCTGACTTGCAGGTATACTGCTTAACCATGATTTCAATGCTTCTCAGTCCTTTCCTGTTGTTTGACCTAGAAAGCTAAGTTTTAGGGCATATCCTGAAATGCACAGTATTCAAGTATGAGAACCAGTTTTTTTTCAACTAATTATTAACACAACAATTCATATTTTAAATAACAAAACATTGGGTTTTTTTTCTTAATTTTCACAAATACAGATATTATTTAACAATTACCCTTAGGGAAATTCCAGGCCCCAAGTTATAAAATGTATCCTCTTGAATCTTCCCTATAACATCAAATTCAACAGTTATTCTGGGAGAATTTATGTTGTTTCCTGGAAGAAGAAAATGGAAACAGCATAAAGGCATAAGGATGAGTAGATTACTGTATTTTAATGACTGTGTACTCAAAAGGAAATGGTCCTTTTGGAATTAACTGGTTCCTGGTGAATAACCCAAAGTTCATGCAGCAATTAACATTAATTATTTCACACATATGTTGAAAACTTTACAACAGATATGAGCTAGCAAGGTTAATTATTGAATGTGAAAGCAAGGCACTGATGTAATAAATACAAGGAATTCAAATTTAAGTGGAAAGGTGCCAGGAACTAGAAGAAACCACAATCCATTCCCATAATAGCAAGTGCCAATGCAACATATCCCTCTCAGACATCCTTGCCCAGCTCTAGTACCTCAGAAGACTATGTTTGGATCATATTCCCATGTAGAAGATTCCTAACTCCCATACAAGTCTCATTCCTTCCCCATTCCTGAGACTAGCAGCTGACACAAAAGGTATCAGAAAGCTTTTTTTCAGATTCCTCCTTTGTCTTCACATTTGTGTAGAATAAACAGATTTCAAGTAATGATGGAGTTGAACTCTGCTTCAAAATGAAGACCAACTCAATAATAATAATTGTTTTTCTAAAATTTCAACTGCCTCTTTTGTACAAACAGAGATTATGTTTGTAACAGATGAGACTGTTTTCTTCTTTTTGCCTTCTGATCTGGCAATGATGGCCGGACATGCCCCCCATCATGGAGGGTTGGGGGCGTGAACGTTCTGGACGGTGCTGGAACTCGAGAGGGGAGTGACCTCGTGGGGTGGACACAGCGAGAGTTATATAAGCCGTTGGCTGAGCACTAATGCCCCTCTCTCTCTTTTGGAACTTTTGTGGGACTAGTCCGGACAGAACTC
>NW_008628068.1:23692-73837 GCF_000691845.1 Merops nubicus | reverse complement strand
GCAGTTGTGCTGGTGAAAAGTGCCCTAGGAAAGCTCAGGAGAGGGGCTGCCTTGTTCCTTGTGGGCAGGACCGGTGCTCCTCAAAGCTGCAGGGACACAGCAAAGCCCTCCAGCTGGCAAAAGGCTCAGAAACCAGGGTGGATGTTGAGCACACGTCCCCTTCTCCCTTCTGTTCTGGGCTACAAGCACCTCCAGAGGGATGGAGCTGAGGGCAGGTGGGCAAACAAAGAGGTTGTCTGGCTCATTTCTCTCCCTCCCCCGGCTCCACGCACTGTTTCATGCCTTTGGCACCTTCTTTGGGAAAAAGCTCCCATTTGACAACCCAAAATCTCCTACAAGATTTCATCTCGGCTGCAAGGAGTGGACCCCGAAGAAACGGGGAAGGAGAAGACATAAAGCTCCTTTTGCATGAGCCATTCTCACAGGAGGGAAACTGAGTTTTTTTTCCCATCCCATTCCCTGTGCAAAGTGCTTCCCTGTAGTCCTCACTCCCTTCCCTGCCCTGCAGCTAACATCACTGACTCCTTCTGCTGTGCAGTCACCCAGCCCTTGACTTTGGGCACTGCTGTTAAGAGCATTTGAGCTCCTAGGGCCAATTCAGAAGTAGGGAGCATCTCTACCAGAACATAGCCAAGGTCTGAAAACTGGCCTTCCAACCCTGCTTGAGCAGTTTTGTGTCCACTCAGTGTCACTAAAAGGTGAACAGGTGAAGGCAGCAGAAGGCTGCAAAGCTGTCAGGATGCCTTAGCCTAGATCTTGGCCACAGAGCTGGTTGGAGAGATGAGGCCTCACCGGGGAAGGAATGGCATGGGCAGCACCCAGTGGCTGTCTTTGTCATGGCAGGGCAAGTATCTGCAGCACCATGCAGGGAAGCCCTCAAGCTCCTGTCTCAGAAGCAACAGAATCATGCACCAGCAGAGGCAGCTACCCCTTGCAGTTCTCATCAGCATGAGCACAGTCATAGGATCACAACTTGTAGGTGTCCAGCTTGCTTCCTGAGTGGTCAGAGTCCTGCCCTATTCTCTGTCTCAGCTCTAACGGGGTTGTGCAAAGTGCTTGAACTGTGCAAGGCAGGCAGACACAGGAATTTTGTTTCTTGCAGGTGGTGAGCCTCCCTTCTCTGCACTGCCACACGTGATAGAAGGTAAAAGCCAAGGCTGGAAAACTGGAGAGGGAGAAACAACCCGCTGGGAAATCATTTGATTGAATAATTAAGAAAGTCTTGATTGCAGTTTAAAGGCTTTGTGTCCCTTGGCCATCCACAGGTATACACCCACACCACAAACCTCACTCCTGCTCTTCTGGACCTCTGTTGGCCCAATTTATATTGCCTCTAGATGAGGCTTTGGCAACTGATCCAGCACCCCTCGTGCGACGCGGTCGCAGAACCAGCAGCCACGGGGTGTCCTCCAGGCTTGCTGTGGACGTTATCAGTGGACTGTGAGCACTGAGTTAAGTGCCTTACTCAGATCCAACCATGAATTGAATTCGTAGAAACCTCCCTGGCAGCCAGGTGCCTCAGGGGCTCCTCTGTGGCGGGTTGTTGCCCGGGCGCGGTGCCGCATGGCGGAGCGGAGACCTGGCTGGGCTCCGGAGCTTCTCAGTGCCCTCCTAGGACTGCAGGATTTTTGCAGTGCCAATCACCCTGAGCCCTCCTCCCTCCTGCAAGCGGTGGCAAGCAGCAGCTCCCTGCTCTCCAGTCCCTGCAATGCATCAGGAAGGCAGGTGCTCGCAGCTGCCAGCTCCACGGTACCGCTGGGACCACGCTCTTTAGCTTAACTTTAGTCACTTGGAGGCGATTTGTCTGGACTGGTGACTCACTCCTTGCTCTTGGGTTTGTTTTTTCCCCTGCCCTCCCCCTTCTTGTTCTCTCTCTGCTGTGCCTGGCAGGGGGAGCGAGTGCCAGGACCTGCCTGTGATGGGAGCTTAGGGGTGTTAATGCTGAAATGTTCTGGTGAGAGGTTGTCCCCAGCAACCTGCCGGGGCAGGCACCACGGAGAGGAGTCTGGGCTTGGGAGTCCCCTCCCAAAGCATGCACCTCATCCTCTGCGTGTCTCAGAGGCGAAACAACCTTTTCCTTTGGAGGCTGAGGAGAGGAAGGTGTAACCAAGGTGTAATCACCCTTGTCCCCCCCAAGGTGTGATGCATCATGGACAGGGCAAGAACGTACGGTCTGTTTATTGACTCTTCTTCACCACATTGTAACCTCAGAAAGGGAAGGGGCAGCTGGGGTGGGAAGGGGTGGGGTGCTTCTCATCTGTGCAAATGGACAAAACAGTGCTACGGACCTACAACAGTCTTTCAAGCCAGCAGAGGTGAAAAGCACAGTGACCGCCACGAGGTACTGAGCTCCGGGGTGCTGGGCAGAGCCTGGCGTCAGGACAGGGGCAGGAGCAGGATCTGCAGCCAAAAACATGACAGACCTTGTAAAACCTGCTGGCTCTTTTCCTCTTTTCCCTTCCTATGCCCTGGTGGTGGTGGTGGTAACACAAAGGGGCAGGGTCCCAGCTAGGAAGCTCTCACTTTGGTCTCTCCTCAGGCTGTGGCCAGCTTTGGCAATCTTCCTGAAGCCTTTCTTCTCCCCTCTGCTGCCTTGAGTTGGAAGGAGAAGGGCAGGGAGGGACAATATGAGGAGTAAAAGAGTCCTAGGGGAGAAGCTGCTGCCTGCCAATGAACAGCAATGCAAAAACCCCCTTGAGGTGAGCAACTGCCATGAATAAGGAACAGCTTTTGGTTTGTTTGTTTGTTTTTTTTTTTCTATAGGCAAAGGCTTCAGCTTCACAGCTCTCACAGCAGGTCATCCCCAGGGCAGCCTGGATGAAGTTCCCCCTTTGTGGCAGAAGGTAACAGACAGTTCTTCTCCGTGAGGGCAGAGGTGGAAAATTCTGGGTCATCCTGCACTGGGAGATGGGGGATGAACCTGCCCATGGGCAAGCAGCAAGGGAGGGCAAGTGGTTCAGGGGCCCATGTGCTCCACCATGCCATTCCCTGTCCTTCGCCCAAAGAGGACTGCTGTCCCCCTCTCTGTCTTTGAGGAGAAACCTTCCCACCAGACACAGTCCAGCAACCCAGCGGCCTTGACCATCCAGGTTTGGGAGCAGGAAGGTGCCACTGGTGTCACTCCCAGGGATCCTTTTCACACTTACTCAGCTCAGAGGAGGCTGCACACCCGTTTCTTCGTCCGGGTTGGCTGGGGACAGAGGACTGCTCGGATGGCCTCATCAAACACTGTCTTGAGGCCACGCTGCGTCAGCGCCGAGCATTCCAGGTACTTCACGGAGTCTGGTGGGAGGAAAGCAGGTGAGGTGGGGGGGAGGAAGGGAGCTGGGATATGCAGTGGGGACACCCAGGAGTCTCTGCCAACGATGCCCAGGAGAGAAACTCACAGGAGGGATACTCTCAGGTCATGACAAGTAGAGAGGTGCATGTGCCTTCAGCATGATGTGAGCTTCTGGCTCACAGCACATCAGGCTCCAAGTGTCATTCAGACTGCTTTGGCCTCAAGCCCCTCTGGTGGCATCTCAAATCACAGCCTCAAGCCCCGCTGGTGGCATCTCAAATCACGTGGCACCTCCCTTTTGGGACTTTGTCCCCTCAAGTTCTCAGAGACCTTGTGCTAGAAAGTAAGGCATCTGGCTCTTGCCTGAACTGAATAAACACAGCTCAGGTGATGGAAGCCAATAAGGATTGTCAAGACACACCTCACTCCCTCAGGCTGTCTTGACTTCAGGACAAAGCTTGCCAGATGTACAAGACCAGGGTTTGCCTATTGTCCACCCCTGTAGCCAGAGCAGAACCATCACTTGAGGCTGTTACCCTGGTTGGACACCATCTCCTCCAAACTCCTGGTTGAAAACTTCTACCCCAAGCTGTACTTTCCCCCCCTCTCTGCTGCCTCTGGGTGTTGCAGCTGAGAGGTCACTTGGGACAAGCCCTTGTGCATCTCCCAAAAGAGAGGAGGGAGCTGATGCCCCTGAGATGAATGATGGGGTGAGACACACGTACCCAGGGCTGCAGATATAAGCCCCAGAAGTCAAGGGCAGGGACAGGAAACTGCAGTTGCAGCTCTTCCTGAGAGATGTCAGAGAACTCACTCTTCCACCCCTGGCCGGATGTGGAGGAGAGGCCTCTGCCCACACAGCAGCTGTGGCTTTCACAGAAGAACACTGGCCCGGAGAGAAAGAGCAGAGTAAAAGGGGAGGGGAATGTGCAAGTGTGTATTTGTGTGTGGGTGTGGAGGATGGTGGCCAGGAAAAGGCAGAAGACAGAGGGTTGAGGCTTCCTCAAGGGGCAGACCTCCCTCCTGAGTCTCCTGAAGTGCGTTTTGCCCCATGAGCCTTGATGGGTCTCCCTGTGTCCCTCAGAGATACCACTGTGAGCTACCTCTACAAAGCCTCATCAGGTTTGAGGGGAAGCCCTTATCTTCTGCCAAGAGGTCCAAGGTGTTGCCCCAAGCACGTACCAATTTCCTTGGCCAGGGCAAGGCCCTGAGGGTATGTAATGGGGGAGAGCTTCTTCTCCTTCAGCTTCTCAATGGTGTCCTTGTCATCACGAAGGTCCAGCTTTGTGCCCACGAGGATGATGGGGGTGCTGGGGCAGTGGTGCCTCACCTCAGGGAACCACTAGAGAGCAAAATGGCAAAGATGTGAGAAGAAGTCACACATAGGGGCATGCCCAAGGGCAAAAAAGAGACACTCCTGAAAAAATGTCACCAAGAGAGTTAACACCTTGTACTTCCTCACAGCCCTTCTGCCCAGTGTTGGGCACCATGGTCTGGCTTAAGCCAGCCCTTGCTGCTGGGTCCTCAGGCAAAATCCCTGACCTGGAGTTCTGATTCTCTTAAGCAAAAGCACAAGCTGCTCTCCATCCTTCCCGGCTCCCCGAAGCACAAGGAAGAACCTGAAAGTGATGGGAAAAGTTGTACTTCTCACCATCAATCTCTCCCTTCTTCCCTCAATTCCCATCCAAATACTGTGGGTACCTGCTTCTCATACCCCATGGTCTGGTCCTGGGTGTCTGTGCTCCAACAGTCTTGACTGACAGATGCCATCAGAAGATGTCTGTGGTCTCACAGCTCAATAGCTCACCAAGATGGATACTAACCTTCTTTTAGATGACTTAAAAAAGACATCTGATGGAAGCTAATATTCCTTCTGGCTGACCTGAATGAACCTAGATGTCCTATTCCCAGTCTCCCTCCGCAGACCACCATCAACCTCTCCCTCCTCAACCCCTGATGGACCAGGAAGCTCTGTCTCACCTTAGCACGGACGTTTTCATAAGATGCTGGGCTGACGAGGGAGAAGCAGATCAGGAAGACATCCTGTAGACATACAACCACGGCACAGAGTTAGGATGAGAGCATGGGACTGCAAAACCAGAGGCAGGGAGGAGAGGGAAGAGCTGTGTGGACTCCCTCTGAGCCAGAAGGTCATGCTAGGGAAAGCTGTCTCTCGTGTAACACGGCCCTGACTGCTGCTGCTAGAGGAGGGAAGGATATTTGCTCCCCTGACTCATGGTCACCATGGCCACCATTATCAGAAAAGCCAAATGTTTAACTAGGAGGATGGGGTTTTTGTGGTAGGCACACTCATCCTCATGGGAAACAGCCTGACAGCGTCCTGCTCGTTTCTCACAGAACACCAGAGAACCTTCAGGACAGAATCATTCTGCCTGCTGCTGAGACAGAGGGAGGCTGCTGAGCACACGTGCAGGACACAGTGAGGTGGAGTTTTGGGTATCCACACAAGCGCTTCTCCCGGCATGACAGAATTTAGACTTCCATTAAAACCAAAAGAAAACAAGCCCAGCTCTTCAGGGTTTTTATTTCATTCAACTTCATCTAGCTAAAAAAAAGGGTTTCAAGCCCAGCCTACCCATTTCCATACTTCTACAACCACCAGAGGGAAAGATCTTGGAGAACAGTTGCCCCACCTGTCTTTGGGACGTGTCTCAGGTTGGGTGCAAGCATGTTGTTGAGAAATATGCTGCTTGCAATGGCTGCAGGAAGAGTCTAGGCAAACAACTAATAATAGAAATCCAAATTTTGGGTGGTTGAACCTGAAACAAATAGTGTCCCTCAATTCCCAGCCCTTTCAGTTACAGTGGCAACCTTCAGACCAGTGCCTGAGGCAGCAGGGTCTTCTGAGCTTCCCAAAAAACTCCTTGGAACAACATCCTCTAGAGAAGGTGATCTCTAAAGCCCGAAATTATTCTGTTAACGTGGTGAAAAACTGGCGAACAGAGTATCTGAAGCATCCATTTGTTCTGCTAGAGGTTTGGGCTTAGTTGACGCATCAGCAGATCAAATACACGTGTCCAGACATCTTTTAAAAGGCAGGAACCAGAAGAGTGGCATTCACAGAAATGTCAGAAGCTCCTGGCTCAGCTCCTAAATTCCCTGAGCTGCTTAAACTTTGCAAAGGGAGGCATTTTTACCAGGGCTGTGTCAGGCATCTGCCCCACACTGAAATCAGTGTCAGTTGGGCTCATAAGTACCTTCAGATGGGCTCATAAGTATCTTCTGATGGGCTTATCTTCAGATGGGCTCATAAGTATCTTCATCTGAGCCCATAAGTATCTTTGAAGATCTCAGTTTTCTTGCTAGGTTTTACCAGCGATGAAATTTAGATAGAGGCTCAAAAATACCCCTAGATGTCTTCCATCTAAGAACGAAACCCATCACCTTCAGAGTTGCGTTATATCAACAGAGGTGTTCTTAGGAAAGGGCAGGGAGAGACAGGAACAGTCCCATCATTGTTTGATGGCCAACGTTGATTTTTGCAGTGGGGGACAGAGGCATATCTGAGGGAGGAAGGATGGAGGAGGAGGGTGGAGGGTGACCCACCGTCTGCGGGTAAGAGAGTGGCCTCAGCCTGTCATAATCCTCTTGTCCAGCAGTGTCCCACAGCCCCAGATTCACAGGCTTGCTGTCGACCATCACATTGGCAGAATAGTTATCGAACCTGAAATTCAGAGATACAGACCATGGCTCCAACAGGAGAATAAGGAGCTTTTCCAGTGGTGTAGATGGGGTTCAGTAGGTGCACCCAGGAGAAAAGGGCAGTGACTCCTTTTCTCAGCTCACCTTGGTGATGCTGGTTTCCTGGGAACATCTACCTTATGGATTCCCCACTCGGCATCAACCTTCCCCCATCACCCATCAATCCTGGGCTGCAGCTCCACCTTTGCCACCTTCCATGAAGTCCATGTTCATGTTCAGTTCCCCACTCCTTTCCTCAGTATCCTAGATCTGTTTCTGCTCTAACCAAGCCTCTGTCTGTCTTTAGTGCTCTAAACCCCAGCTTCCTTCTTAAAACTGAAGTACCACCCATGTCTCTAGCTCCCTCAGAACCTTGCACTCCCCAACACCCCTGCTGGAACTGAGGCCAAGGTGTGTCCCCTTACTCTTGGACAATCCAGCATGAAGTGTATGAGAACAGTTGTCGGAATTGCATGCTTGGGAGAAAAGACTTAATGGAGATCAACAGAGATTAAAGACTTAATGGAACATCAATAGAGATGTTCCTCTCCTCCTCCTCCTAGAAAATCTCCAGTTCCTTTTGGTATATATATTTTTTTTAGGCTAAGGTGAAGGAAACCAGTGATGGGAAGAAACCAACACAAAGACCTTGTGAATGTGCTCACAGCAGACACCAAAAATGCATCTGGCCACTCAGACCAAACCAACCCTAAACCTGCTCCTTATTCCAGCAGTCTGCAGGTCTGTCCCAGCCTCACACGTCCATCCACTGGATTGCACAGTGCTTCTCCACGGGGGTTGTCAGTGCCTGCTCCAATGACAGTGGACAAGGAAGGAATTCAGGACCCTTCTCCATCCAACCGCCTTCTCGTGGGTCTGGCCCAATTTTTGGAGCTTAGTGCCTGGTTGTTTTGCCTAGCAGGACCCCACCTACTACTTATAAACTTAACAGATAGACCATTAGCTTCACTCGTGTCTCCCATATATCCCTTTCACACTAGGGTCTTGTAAGGCCTCTTGTGCTTCTGGTGAAAGGTGAAAGGTTCTTCACCCCTTTGCATCCTTCCCTCCATGCCTCCCACCCACCACAGGACCTGTTTATGCATTACTCACACAGTGGGGATGTATTCTCCTGGGAAGGCATTGGTGGTATAGCTGATAAGGAGACAGGTTTTCCCCACAGCTCTGCAAGAGAAAGAAGAAACCAGCAGGAAGTCACGGAAGTCACCCAAGCTGTCTGGCTTGGGTGAGTGGGGATGGGGCAAACCTTCCACACCTTTAAGCCAGCCCTCTGAGGACACCCCTGGAAGCAGAAACCCCTCCACAGGAACCACTCAGCACATAGCAGGAAGACAGACAGGATGTCACTCAGAAATGTTGTTTGCCTTTGAACTCAAGGACTTGTTTTCATGGGCTGGTACAGAGATCACTCAGCTGTAAAGCATTTCCTCTGCCATGGAGGTGAGCCCATTTTCCATGCCCAGAGCTGCCTGCTCATGGCCAGGGGAGGTGTGTTGGGTAGTTGTGGATGTGCCACGACAAAGCTGCCCAGCCAGCTTCAGCCCCTGGACACTGGCACTCCTCTTGCTTCTGCCAAGGGCTGAGGGCACCTCTTCTTGATTTAGCCACAACACCTTCCAGACTTGCCTCTCTCAGCACCATCTGCAGAGAGAGCAGCCTGCAAGGTGCCTCTCCCTGTGGCTGCTGGAGGTGTTTCTGAGCTAGAAGCTGGTGCTTCCTCTACCCTCAACCTCCCCTGCCTTCATGTTGCAGCAGGATGGAGTGCAAATAAGCCAGGGTAACAGGACAGTCCAGACTGGGTGAGAGCATTGGAGTGAGCTGGGAAAGAGGGCAGCAAGGCTGTCAAGAGGAGGAGAAGATGCTGGGGGCAAGGTGAAACCTGTGGTGAAGGAAAGAAGTGGAGAGAAACTGGAAGAAAACAAAGCAGCCAGGATGGGTGTGGGAAGGAGAATCCTTCTCCTGGTGGGCTGCTGTTTCTTAGGTCTGTGGGACCTGGGAAAGTCTGGCCACGTTTCCATTACAGCATGTGTAAAATGGAGGTGGTGAGAGCAACCTGGCTCCTCAGGCATGGGGTGGGGGAGATGTCTGCCTCGGGAGGAAGGCTGGAGTCCCGCTGCTGAGTATGCTCCAACCATCTCAGCTGTACCCATGAAGTCCTCTGCTGCAGTGCTGGAGCCCTGCCTTTTTGTGTGCCCTTGACAGGCTCCACTGGCATCTTCTCTCTGGTCACAGGGCACCAGCATCAGGCTCTGGGGCAGCTGAGGAGGAACCTGAACTCTTTGGCACGCTCTGACTCTTGCTTCTTCCTGCTGCCACCTCCTTTTCTTAGATCCTACTCTCTCAGTCCCTTCTTCTCCTCGGTTCCTTTGCTTCCCTCTTGTCATTGAGATACTGAGGGAGGGCTGTGGAGGCTTCCTGAAGCTCTACAGGTAATGCCTCAGGAGATCTAGGGGGGACTGTGTGTGGGTCAGCCGTGAAAAGAGGGTTCTGAGTTAGTCTGGTTGAACACAGGAGCAAAGGGGTGAAGGCTACAGCAAAGCTGTTGAGACAGGAGGTGAGGTTAGTGGTTCCTGGGCCTAAACTCAGGGAGTGTTCAGAGATCACTGATGTGTGATGGAGAGGGGGCTGTGGGGCCAGAACAGCTCTGAGGCAACAGGAGGGGCTCATCCTGGGCAGAAGGGCCTGTGGTTGGTAAGGCTGAGCCAAGGGAGGGTGACATGGCTCCACTCCCACTGGAGTTGTCCATCCAAATTTAGCTTGCAGCCTCCTCTTAGAGGTTACAGTGTTTATTTGGGGCTCTGCCCTTCCTTGTCCTCTCTCCCTACCCCCTTTCCCCAGCTAACATGCACTGTTATGATTGCAGACATCTTCCTCGGGCAAGTTCTGAAGGAGGAAGTGACTGTGGGGAGCAAGGCTGCTGCAAATGTCTCTTCATCTGCTACCTGAGAGCTGCCCCAGATAACAGTCTGGCCAGCTCCTAGCTGGGAAACAAATTAACCTACTCCTGCTAAATGTGGACTCTCCTCCCCTCCCTTCCCTCCCTCCCCTGCATCTACTCATCTCACAGGGCAAGAGGAGGACCTGTGCACCCCATCCCTTCCCCCTCAGCAGTAGTGACAGCTTCCCTTATGGATGGCTTAGACTGGGCCCTTTCCAAGGATCACGGGACGTGGGCAGTGATGCCATCATGCTGTGAAGGCAAGGTTCACCTATCTCGGTGGAAAGAGCTCCTCCTCCTCCTGCCCACAGAAACCCCTTGCCAAAAAGTCTCCCCCCCACACCTCAGCTGCGTTGAGAAAAGCTGAACACAGAGCCACGGGTGGACATCTCCTCAGGACCACAGCGCCGTGCCCCCTCCCAGTCAGTCCCAGTCAGCAGATGGCTGCCAAGGAGCCATTCACCTGCACGAGAATGCTTGTGCCTCTTGGATTTTAAACCTGACTCCTGCCTACAGCTTGAGCCTGGCAGCAGCACCACCACCTCCTGCTCACGGGACAGACTTGCTCCACTTTCCATCCCCCTTTTGCAGATGCCCTTCAAAATACCCTCTCCCATACCCCAGAGGAAGGTCGCCCAGCCTGGGGAAGGAAGGGATGGGATTCCATCTCAATCAAGGAGGGAATGAAGCCTGCAGGAGGCCAGAAGCAAAGCTGGGGAAGTTTCACCAAGCAGCCACCTTCTTTTCTTGCCCTTTGTCACCGCCCCTCCCTCCCTGCAGCCCCAGCAAACCCGGGGGGGTACCTACCCATCTCCCACCACGACACACTTGATGGCTTGCATCTCTCTAGATCCGTGGTGGAGGAAAGCTCCTGGGGCAAGAGCACCTCAGGCCAGGGCAAACAGCAGGGAGAGACGGGCAAATTTGGGTATCAGCCCTTGTGCTGCAGGTTGCAGGGAGGGAGGAAGTGGAAGAGGGAACTTTACTCGATGATTACCCTCTGGTCCCTCCTCCCTTCCCACCACAGCAGCAGCTCTGCAGCCCAGGCCGTTAGCTGAAGGCGGGGCATGCATGACCTCACCCTTGGGGTGATGACTCTTGTCAGTTCTTTTCTCTCTCGTGTCTCACCCACTCTTCCCACCCCATCCCAGTGAACAGCTGGGGACACCAAACTGCTTTGAGCAGGGAGCTGGACAAGGGTTAGAAATGGAGTGAGAAAACAGAAGGATGGATTTTCCTCATCCCTCCACGATCAGCCAAGCTTTGGAGGAGGTGTAAGCAGGGAAAGGGAATCTGAAGAGGGAGAAGTGGGGTGCCATGGGACAACAAAGAGTTTTCAGGTCTTTCCAGTGCCCCTGATTGTCACTGGCAAAAAGTCACAAGGGTGTTTCCCATGAAGGCTGAACAAGGAAGTTCAGCAGCCTCTGGGAGGCAGCAGCCATCCCACAGCTCCTCTATTCCTCTTCTCCTGTGGGGATAAGGTCCCCCAGATTAGAGAACAAAGAAAGACTGTGTGAACCTTCCAGTTCACCATGAAGTGGAGCAAATGCATCGAGGGACACAGCCCCTAACATACGATGAAAGCCAAGGCTGGTGGGTGAGAGGAGCCCCTGCAAACCAACTTCACCCCATCCAATCCTCCCTTCCTCCTGTGCAAGAGCAGCTAGGTGGACCTGCTGCCAGACCTCTTCCATCCTGTCATAGAAATACCATCACAGAATGCTTTAAAGGTCATCCAGTCCAATCCCTCTCCAGTGATCAGGGACATCTTCAGCTAGATTAGGTTGCTCAGAAACCTGTTGAACCCAGCCTTGAGTGTTTCCAGGGGTGGAGCTTCTACCATCTCTCTGGCCAACGTGTTCCAGTGTTTCACTGCTCTCTTTGTAAAATATTTCTTCCTTATATATAGTCTAAACTCTCCTCTTTTATTTTAAAACCATTATTCATTGTCCTAGCACTACAGACGCTATGAAAAATCTGTCCTCATCTTTCTTGCAAGCTCCCTTTACGTATTGAAAGGCTACAATAAGGTCTCCCTGGATCCTTCTCTTCTCCAGGCTGCTCAACCCCAGCTCTCTCAGCCTGTCCACATTGTCCTCAGAGGATAAAAAAATCTTACAGTTAAGCAACAAAGAGAAGAAGGAAGCAATCACCTTAAGAAAAAGAGAGATAAGGAGCAGAAAGATCCTGGGAGGCTCTGCTCCTTCCTTTCCCTTCTCAAAATGGGAGTCTCCATCCTCTTCATCCTCTTCTTTTTTTCTCCTCCCATGCAATAATAAGTCTGGAAAAGTGGATATGTGAACACACCTGAACTGAGCAGTGAATGGGCAGGAGATGCTTTTTATGAAATAAGGAGTGTGATGGCACAGAATTAGAATTTCCTGGCTTGGTCACCAGCCCAGTTAGACCCAGAACTGTGGATTTTCAGCTGGGATGTTCCCAAAGGAAGGAACTCTGAGTGAAATTTCTCTCTAAAGGTCGGTGACCTTTGTGCTGCTGCAGCCACGGGAGGTTGTTGTGATTGACCTGCTCAGGAGGAGAGCTCTCTCATCCATCACTCAGCACTGGCTGCAACCCAGAAACCTCTGACTGTGGAATGGTTCCAAGTCTCAGGGCTGATTCAGAAGCAGAAAGGAGCAGCTGTACGAGGTGTTCCCTCTGTGGGTGGTAGGGAAGGGGGAGAAAGGAAACCCACTGTCTCCTGTGTGAGCAAGAGCAGGAACAGGCCATAGGAATGGAGGTCAGAGAAGGACAGAAGGGAAGGTGACAGGGGCTGTTAAAGGCAGAGCATTGGCAGGAGCTGGAAAGAGCAGGCAGAGAATACAGGGGGGCAGGAGATAAGGACTTCCTTAGAAGAGAAGACAGGTATACCTGACTCTAGAGAATGGCACTTGTGGATGGACAAAAACCATCCCAGCTGCCTGGACAATACTGAGAGCAATTTGTGGGTGACATCTAGGTGCCAAGTGAGGGCCGAGAGAGCTGGGGATGGTGGCATCTCTAGGGCTTCAGGGAGCTCTGTGTTGGGTAGGCAGCCTGGGGCAGGCAAGCAGGAAACCAACCTCTTTCTGGGCGTGGTTGAATCTGCTTTTAGAATCAGCTTCTCCAAAGGAACATTTCTGTTTTCACCAGAAGTTTTCTTGGAAGGTTTCAAATCATCCTTCTGTGCCTGGGGAAAAGGAGGATGCAAAGAGCAGAGAGTGAACAGCTGAGGTAGGAAGGATGGGAGCTGAAGAGAGCTGGAGAATATGTTGAGTCTTACCTGGGACAGAGTAAGAGTCAAGTGAAGATGCTGGGGCTAGGGAGGGGATTCAGGCTAAGGGAGACTGGATGGAAAGCTGGCCAGGAGCAGAGTAGGACCTAGTGTCAGTGATGAACAAGGACCACTGACCTCCTGAATGCCAGTGTGTGCTTTTGTCCTTGTGGTCTGGCACGTGGGCTTGTGGGACTGGCAACATGGAAGAGATCAGGGAAGAAGGCAAGTTAAAATGGGATGGAACATTAAAATAACATATATTGCAATGGGAATAAACAGCACCTGCTACACTAAAGTCTCTCAGTTTGTATATGCTGCAGTAAAGGGAAGGAAACTGCAGGAAACAGGCTCATAACCCCTAGATAAGCACAGAAAGAGCTGTTGCTGCTTTGCTGTCTTCTCACACCACCAAGAGGTGCTCTTGACACAAGTTTCTTTCTGCATGTGCAGCTGGACCAAGGGAAGGCAGGCACCCATTGGGGGTTTCTTGTTCCCTTTGCTGAGTTTGAGGAAGGCAGTAATTGGAAAGAATTGCTCAGGGAGACAGTTTTGCTCTGAGAGACTTCAGGGCCCTGGGCTGGGTCACCTCCAAGTGACCCATCTATGCTGGGGTGTCCTACAGCACCCCTGCAGAGCAGCAGGCAAGGGAGAAAATACAAGATACCATTTTTCCCCTGGGAAGGATCCAAAGCATCAAGGACTGTTCCATCTCTCCCTGTTTTCCTGTCAAGTTCTGTTTCCTCAAGGAGGATGGGAAAAGGGTGAAGGAGCTCTTTCAGAAATCATGTTTGTCCTTCACAGTCCTGCACAGGAGGGCAAGAGCTGAGCAGGAGGCTTGTCCTTCAGCAGACAGAGGAGCAGGGGGAATCCTTTCCTGGGGAGAACAGGAGGCTCATTTCTTTGCACACACAGGGCACGGCCACAGCAGATATTCTCATTACCCTGGGCTTTGGTGGGATTTATTTTCTGTAAGTTATCATCCAGGCAATCCTGAGTGGCCATAAGCCCTTTTCTCTGTGTGCTGGGCCTCTGCCAGGGGAAAGAATAATTCTCTTCAGCCTAGCTGGGCTCTCCTCACTGGCTATATTCCCCTTTTGCAGCTTCCCACTTCTCCTTTCACACAGCCTCATGCCATCTCCCTCCTGCTTTTAGTTCTTGCTTTGCTGCTTCTCTTCTCCAAAACCCCCACCCCTCCCTGCTGCTGCCCCCCTCTCCCTTCCCTGCTGGGGTTTCTGCTCTGAAAAGCCTGCCCTGAATTCAGAGCTCACATCCTAACTGAAGTGGGGTGATGGACCTTAGGCCATGATCTTCTGCAGTCCCTGGTAGAAGAACTGTGGGGTTGCTTCATATAGGATCCCTTATTTAACATACCAAGGGCTTCTCCAGCCTAAATTCATCCTGTCAAGCAAAAGCTTAGGAAAAAATACCTCCAAAGTTTCCAATCCAGCCTCCCTGAACACAAACCACCTACATTTACAGCATAACCCATAAGGAACTCCACTTGCCAAGGTTGATACTGAGTCTTGGACCAACCCTACTGCAATCCAGAGGCAAGTGGTCTCTTCCTGACACATGATGTCTATCTTCAGAGTGGGACTCCTTTCAGCCTCTCCAGTTTGGGACAAAATAGCAGCTCCACTGCTCCTATGTGTAACACTGGAAGAGGTTCACCTCCTGAACCTCTTCTCGAGCTACCTCCATGAGCAGAAGACCACAGCACAGACCATTGGGCATCAAGTTCTTTGTAACAGCTGATTCACACTTGCAGTTCGCCCCGTGTAGTTGTTCACAGACTCTAAATCATACAGGGGTTTTTATGATTTGTCCTTAACCTGGTTCTCTGTAATTCTGCAAGTCCCCAGAGAGTTTGAGATGGGTTTCCATTCTGACAAACATTTTGTCCTCAGCCCGTGACAACCTCCATCTCTGTTACTGAATGGCCATAAATACAGATCAATAGCTGTGTATCCTTTCCCACGAGGTGCTCAGATGGTTCAACAATATTTTTCACCTGCCTGTTGCAAAAGGAGGTAACAGGGACTAGAGATCACACACATAAATCCTGATTTGAGAGTCAGCTGCTTGACTGGACTCCCTTTCCTCTTCAAATACCATCAGATGTTAGATACAGTATACTTTCTAAAACCAGATCTAATGCACATCTTTACTGATAAGCTATGATATCTTCTAGGAATGCATCAGGGAAGTGAGAAGAGCTGTTTAGAGTACTAAGGAAATCTATAACCACTCCATTTTACAAGACTAATATTTCCTCAACTACCAAAGAAAAATGTTTTGATTGACTTCTACCTTTTTTCAAAGCTTTGATGTTGCTGCACTTCCAGGCCCAACAAAAAAAAACCCCTCTGGCTCCTTATTTAAGTTTATTAGGCCCTAAGTGACTCTCCTGTAATCTTTATAAGAAGTTGGGTATTTTTTTTTCCTGTGGCCTTTTATAATCACTATCTTTCTACCTTTTAAATAGATTCCAGTTCCTTGAATTAGTAAAAGCAGTTGAAAATGGGTTATTCTAGGTACTCTACACTAGTAGCTTTATTTACTACCTGCATGTTTGCACCCTGAGCTGCTCCTCTGGCTGCTCCTCACACTGGACAAGGATTATTTCATTCCAAAAGTTAGAGGAAA
Organism: Merops nubicus; assembly: GCF_000691845.1. Lineage (NCBI taxonomy): Eukaryota > Metazoa > Chordata > Aves > Coraciiformes > Meropidae > Merops > Merops nubicus. The sequence goes on along the minus strand of NW_008628068.1, from coordinate 57,994 downwards.
AATCCCATTATTGTCTTTGCTCTAATGCTGTCTTACCTTGCATCAAAATACTGTCTGTGCAGCTCATAATCTCCACAATACTGGTTAAGTGCTACACTCTCTCCTGTTCTGCAATCCCTAAACCCAACCTGAATGGCAGCCTACACCTCCTGACGGGGCTATTGAATTTGTACAGCCCTGTACTTTGTCTCTCTGTGGATAGCTGGGGGAATAGAGCTGACACACTCAGCACAGAGAAATATATGGCACTTTGTCACTGTCTCTGTCCCCTTGAAAGCAGTAGGAAATATTTATATTTCTCTTTTTACTTACACAATTATTTTAAGCCTGTACCAAGTAGTAGAAAAGTGCACCCGTGCTGCTGCTTGGATATTTTCCTTTGTGACCAGCAGAACAACAGGTACCTCCAGCTCCAATCCTGGGAGAAAAAAAAATGGTTCAGAGCACAGGAGGCAGAGGGAGCAGCTTGGAGTCTTCATCTGCAGCAGGCTTCCTAATCTGCCCATACTTGATGAGGTGAGAACTGGACCAACCTGAATACCCCTCCTTGCACCCACTCCCACCCCAATCCAGCCCGAGACATGTCTGATCTGTCCCAGTCCCCTTCACTTACCCTGATACGATGTAGGCCTCTCAACAACCCCTCCTACCCAGTCCTCTTCTTCCCTTGTTGACACCTCTTCTTACACAGCTAAGAGAATTTGCCTCTCTGAGCCAGGTATGTCTTGGAGCAAGGAGTGGCCGTTCCCAGCTCTATCTTTACCTTGATGGAATAATCTTTATCACCTGGAAAGTGGTTTTTGGCTCTTCCTCCAGGCTCCCACTTCTCCAAGAAATGCTTGGTGAGATATACCCTTGCTCTGTTTGACCTAGCCTGTATCTGTGCTGGTCTTGTTGACACCACCAGTGGGAGAAGCTACTTGCTCTGAGCCACTGCCTATGGTCAAGCTCTGACCAGCTGTAGAGCTGTTAAATCTCGTCCTCTCTAGGATATGTTTGATGTTTCTATGCCCCTGGGGTGTAATTAACTTCTACATGGTCTTTATTCCTCTCCTCTCTCTCCTTCCTTCCTCTCATTCTCCCTTCTTCTCTCTGCCTTTTCTTTTTCCTTTGTTTCCACCTCTTCTTTTCCACTTGAAATATCAAGCAGGTTATGTTGTAGCCCTTTCATGGTGTTTTCATGCCATGACTGCTGCAGGTGTATTTCTTACCTTAAGGGTAGTTCCAGGTGTATTTCTGGCTTAGCAGTTTTTTAATCGTGTATTTCCCATCCACACTCCTCTGGCTGAAATAACTGATATAATTTCACCATCAAGGCCAACCACTGTTAATAGCAAAGCTGTCAGAACCAGCAGAACACAACCAGTGGAGGTGATAATTGAACTGAATCAATAGAGAAGGTCTCGAAACAAGAGAGAGATTCCAGCAGAGCAGTACAAAAAGCTGTGAGAAGGAGGAAGCCTCGAGGAGTTAAGAGATGAAGCAAGTACGGATTGGAGACACAGGTACAGGTCTTGCACTGCTGCATGTTGGCGTGGCTGAGAGCACTTCTGCAGTGCACAGAGACAGGCATTTTGGTGTTGCAGAGTGCTGGTGGTTTGAGCTGCCCACAGACACGTACGTAACGACAGCCACCATCGAGCTGCCTATATGTGTCACCTACTTTTGAGGCTGGCAAGATCAGGTCTTTCAAGGAAGTGCTTAGGACTGGGGTGTCTGCTTGGTGTCAGCTGCAATACTGTTGAAATTTGGGGGGGTTTTTTTGGTGGAAAACAATAATGGAAGAACTGGAAGTGATGCACTGGGCCCAGCCCCAGTGCAGGAATTGAGACACTGGGCTGGACTGGAAGGCAGTGAAATCTCCACTGATGGGGTCCAGAATCTCAAGACAGAAACTGAGTTTATAAAAGGTTGAGTCTTGGCAATTTGTGACCCAAAGGTAGGCTTCTGATCAATTAAGTGTGGATATTTGGTGTAATGAAGGTAAGGACAGACATGGATGTAATGGGTTGAAATGAGATGACATTAATAAAGCTTACTCTCTTCTGCTTCCCTTTATTCCTCCCAAATTAGGGAGTTTATTTGAGTGTCTTGACAGTGACCATGGAAAGTGAGTGCTAAATGTTTGCCATTGACTGTTCCTAAAGATCACAGGTAATTTATGATCCTGCCCCCAGCTATCTTTGTGGCTTCATTACAGATTCCTGCTACCCCTTGATGCCTTCAGGGGTGGAATATCTCCCACTCTTTGCTGGAGGTTCATTTGAGTGCTCGCCCTCTCCAACAACAGCACTGAACCTATAGCAAAACCACAGGTTAGAGCAAATGCAAAAGAGTGAGAGGAGGGGTGGGCAAGCTGTGTCTTTCTTGTGAAGCTGAAAGGCCCTAGAGCAATGGACCTTAGCCAGAGCATTCAGGCAGATCCTACCTCTCACATCAAGCCTTTTAAAGGGCCAGTTACTCTCTTTCAGAAGAGCCTCAGTTAATAGGAATATGGAAAGGTATTTGCTCTTCTTTTCCTTTTCTATCGAGTCAAGGACATTCAGCCTTCCAGGACCCAGTTCTAACTGGTGCCAAGTGCACAACAGATGCTAGCTCCAACTCCTTCACAAGTTAGAGGGTCATTTCTTATTTTTTCTACATATTCAATGCTCTTGCAAACTCTACCTTGCTGTCTCATGGAAAGATGTAAGTCTTTTTTGTAACCAGAAGTCTGTAAGAAGATATAATTAGAAGTCTGGAGGTATTTTGCTGTCCTGCTTAAGGGCTACTGGGAGTACAGCAAGAGCTCAAGGAGCTAAGGATGTGGAGTGCTTCATAGGTGAGTGTTCATGCTTGGAGAGGCACCATCCCTCTACAGCTTCAGTCCTGCCGGAGAAGGCAAGAGCCCTGTTTGGGCATCACACCTGGTTTGAATTCTACCTTGATCTGTTTATTCAATCACCAGTTCTCTCCTGCATGCTTCTTTTTCCCACATTGCCTACGTCAGAGATCTACCACATGAATCACATGGCAACCAAGGACAACTCAAGGGGAATTGTGCAGCCTTCTGAGGCTGTGTGGAGGGGATGGAGGAAAAAGAGCACCCCTCTGCCTTCAAAAATGCCTTCAAAACTGTCCTGCTGATGCCAGCTCTCTCCCAAGCAGGAATATCACTAAACCTGAGAAAGGACTTCACTCCTCCTCAGTTCACTTCACCATTCCTTACAAGGCTTCCTAAGGAAAAAAAAGGAGCAGGACTTAGAGTAGAAGTTGCTTAGTGGGCAGTGAGAGAGGGAAAAGAAGAAAGAAACTCTTTTCTCCCTCCCATCAACCATCCTCTAATTTTGAAGCGTTCATCCCACCACCACCTCCTGCGGAATTAAGACAGGAAGAACCTTTCCCTTAAAATTAAAACACTTCCCAAATATGATGAGTTTTCTGAATCAAGAACCTCCTTTCCCCCTCCACTCTCATCAGAGTACCTCAGACAAAAGTCCAAAAGTACCATCAGCCTCTCCCTGCTCATTTCAGTCCCCTCAAACAGAGACGAGTGCTCAGAGATACCTCAAAAAGCTGCTGGGTTGGAAATGCGTTTGTGGTTTTGGAAGGAGCCCCTGGTAGCTCATAGCAGTGCACGTACAATTTCTTTCACTGGTGCAAGCTCACAAGATGTGGTTGGAGGGATGAGGAGAGGAGGGGTGGAGTCACAGGGACCCCGCCCCCCTAAAACCATCTTGATCACTTGCTCCAAGTTGTTTCAGTTCTGTGAAGCATCTGAATGAGCAGAAGGCAAAGAGGAACAACATTGTGTTGAGAATATCTTGCTCACTTCAGGATGGACTTTTGTCCTACTGGTAAGCCTTGACTGTCTTTTGCCTTGTTTTCTGTGAGGGCTATGCCCTTTGATGGGGTGGAGACCTCCAGGAGATCCCAGCAGCTCGAGTGGATGCCACAGCTGGTGGCTGGAGGAATGAGATGGTAGAAGATCCTTGGTGCTGCAGTTAATTGCTTGTTAGCCTTCAGCATTAGGCATGGTTTTCTTTTTACTAGCTCTCCCATAAGCAAACTTCCACACAGAGAGAAATTTCCCCACTGATTTGAGCATCCTTGGTGCTGAGAGCATCTACTGCTGTGATCCCTCGAGCTGGTGATCCTGAGCTGAGCTGGGAACTCACCTGGAGTATGTGTGACACTTGGGATGAGCACCTATAAGCTTTGGCTTCTCTTTGTGCAACTCTTCAAGCTCCTCAGTGTTTCCCCACACCCCCCAGAAGCTGCTTTGCCCTTGCAGAGCCTCTGATGCAGCTGGGGACCACGGTGCAGGATGCTTGCAAGGCTTTTAGCACATCTCTTGCTTACGTCCATGTCAAAGGTAAATTACTGCCCTAGAGTTCTGCCAAGCGATCTGCAGGTCCTGCCTGCTCCTGAAATAATCTCAGAGGGTGGAGGGAGAAGCAACATCTGAGGAACTGAGAAGAGAGAGCTCATGTTTTGTTTCCTACTTGGGCAGCTGGTGGATAAAGTGGTTGGGATTCAGCAGGGCAAGGTGGATGGCCAGGCCTGAGCAAAGGAATCAGGGTGAGCTGAATGGGAATAGGCTGAACAAGGTCCTGGAGGAAAAGGGATCATCTTGGAGGGGCAGGGATGTGTCTGGCTCTGTCCTCACAGGATGCAGAGTGAAGAGTGCCACGTTCCAACAGCTGTTCTGCACTTTTAGCTCCTAGGTGGGTAGGCAAGGAAAGGGCAAGATCAAACCACACACCAGCCTTGCTTCTCAGGGAAATTGGTGAGACCTATGGGAGCTGAGCTCTACCCAGCATCTGGCTATGGCTGTTGGTGAAGGTTGGGTGTCATCAGATCATCCAGTCCTCCTCAACTGAGAGCAATTGTGGACAAAGCTTCTGCAGGACAAGCTGCAGGAGGGCTACCTCATGTGCTGATACCTATTTTGGGGTGTGCTCTCCACAGAAAGTGAGGCTCTCAGAGCTGATGGTCTGCCACTCTCATTGGCTCAGGGTATGTGTTACTGAGTCAGTGAGGTCTTAAAAGCTGCACGCTGCAGTGACACAATGAGATGCTGCTCAGGGACAGTGGGGGTTTGTTCAGCTCTGCCCAGAGGCAGAGCCTGCAGACAGACAATACCTGTGGAGATGTGCTGGTTCTCACTGATGTCTTTGCTCTGTCCCAGCCTGTCACTTCCTAGCTGGGTGGGAAAGTGGTTTGTTTTTTTGGTGCTGCTCTTCCTCAGGAGCCAAGTCTGCCACCAGATGCAGTTTTCCAGGGAGTTTTTTCCAGAGCACTGGATGTGTTTTAAGTTGCTTGTTTGTGGCATGATTTTCCTGAAGGTCAGAGGTGTACATATACCTTTTCCTGGAGTCATTCCTACCTGGAGACACAGTGGTCTTCTTAGGTCCCTGTTTGCCACAGCCATGGGCAGATGAGACCTATGGGGAGGCTGCTGCCTCTGCAGTGGGTGTCCTGTTCCAGCTTCCTTCAGGACTCTCTACCAACTGTCTGGGTGAGGCCAGGGAGCTAGGATGGCAAATCCTTGAGCTGGGTGTGTGCAACATGGGCGAGCAGACTGCTACTCTGGTGCCCTGTGCTAGGATGTGCAGGGTGAGAGCCACAGGCAGAAGTGGCTGGAAGCTATCCTGCTTCCTCCAAGTTGCCATGGGGGATAAAGGGACCAGGAGACAACATAAATTCTTCTTCACACCTTTCCCTCCACATCTGGAGTGTGCAAATTAAACCTGTGTGAGGTCCATGTTGAATTTCTTTGTGATGCAAGCTGGCAGAGAGCTGTGGTATGGCTGCAGGAAGGAGATAGATGGGGCTGGGGGAAAATGAGGAGCTGGAAGGCTTCTTGTGATTTTTGCCTGCTAGCTGGCTGGGGAGGTGGTGATCTGTGCTGCAGATGACATGAAAAAAGAAAGGAATTTCAGGTGAAGTCCTTCCACCAGACAGCCCCATCCAGGCAGAAGGGGCCCATCAGGCAGCTCTGCTTGTGTGCTACTTTAGCAGCCACACACAGAGCTCTACATTGCCCTGCAAATGGGCCAGCGTGGCACAGGGCTGATCTGTAACACTGCTACAGATGTGATCATTTTTCACAACCTCCCCCTACTGTTTCTGCAGTCCATCCTCCTGGGTAGTCACTTCCCACTTATCTCTGTCCTCCAAAAGCTCTTTTCCTATGTTATTATATCTCCTAGTCCTATACTTGGGACTGAAGGGCTCGCCCAGCACCCAGATGGTTCTGCACTGCCCTTTGCAGTAGGAAATGAGAGCAGTAAACATGAAGCCACAGGAGTACCCAGAGCTTTTGGTAACTCTGATCTGTCCTCCAGATGGGGAGGCTGAGGGCTTGAGGCACCACAACTGGAAGGGAAGGCTCTATTCTGTTCTGAGTGTCATCACTAAAAATACAAACCTGGGCAACTGATGAGGAACAGGCAGATTTTTCTATCTGGCTCTGCCCTGAGAGTGGGGAGACAACCTCAAGAGCAGTTGCAACCCCCCCAAATGGGATGCTGAGGTGCCTTCCTTTCAACATTTGCTCTCTGAAAGTAAATTCCAAGCAGCAACATCCTCTCTGGAGAGGATGCTAGGCAGTTTTTTACGTCTTGTGGCTGAACTGGGAGACTTCAGAGTTGGTTTGGCTGATAGGATCCCCCTGAAACTTGTGGGTGTTGTCTTGGGGTGCTCTTCATTGGAGTGAAATTTCCCCCTGTGCAGAGAAGCCTGACCTGTGCTATGCTTCACCAGTGTCCTCCCCTAGCCCTAGAGGGAAGTGGAACTTGGTGGTACTGAGGACTTTGACAAGGCTGGGGATGAAAAGTTTAATTTCCTCTGCCAGTGCAAGAGTCTGGAGCAATTCAGGTGGTGCTTCAGCTGTAACATCCCTCTCCTAGCAGCTTGGCTCATCCTCAGCATGGAGAGGGAAGGAAAGGCACAGCAGCTTGCTCTCATCAGCTCATCTGCTGCTTGCCCAGCTGCTTCTGCTGCCTTTGCTGGCTGTGGATGGTTCCCCAGACAAGCCTCTTGTCTCCACTCCCCCTCACTGCAGACCCCGGTGTGTGCAGTAACGTTGATGAATGGGCTCAGAACAGCCTGGAGCAGAGATTTAAGCCTTCTGTCAGGGAAGCAGAATAATGTGCAGGCACTGACCTCAGAATTATTTTCCAGGCAGTCAGGGACTTCAGCTATTTAGGAAACAGGAAACCTTACAAGGATCCTCTCTGCAGCTCAGTCTGAATTGCTCTGAAAGTTTGATTCATCCATTTTCCTTACTATGTTGCCCTCTCCTGTTTTTTTTTTCTCTCTTGATTCCCTTCTCTATGACTCACATGCTTTTCTCCCCTGCCTTCCATCCAGCCACAGTCCTTCCCACACTTTTCTCATTCTGACAAACTGGAGAGGTAAATCCCTTGGGAGCTGAGGTTCTCAGATGTTCAGGAGGAAGAGGGGGACTGAGTTATTTACCCCTCAGTGGGGGGCGTGTAGGTGAGATGGTGTCTCTGGGAGCTTCTTTGAGATACTTCAGGCTGCTTCAGCAGACAGGGAAGAACTGAAGCAAGGCAACCAGCCACACCAGAGGCTTTGCTGCTGGGCTGGGGGAAGGGGAGGTTGCTCAGGTACATCCTGCTGTGATGCTTCTGTGGAAAGAAAGGCAGGACAAAGTGGTAATTTGTCAAGGAGTCACCCCAGTGATTCCACAGTTATCCATCCCTGCAGAGGTGGGAGAGATGGGGAGACTGAGAGCCTGGGCTCATCTGCTGCAGGTGCCAGAGTGGTGTGAGGCATAAAGTAAGCTGAAGGACCCAGGCACCAGTCACAGACTCAGGGCTGACATTCAAGGGGATGTCAGCAACCCACCTAACAGCCAGCAAAACCACTACATGGTTAGGGTTTCTTTCCTGTTGGTTCTTTTTGTTTGATAGTTTGTTTTTATTTTCATTTGCTTGCTTGTTTCTATGTTCTCTTGTTTTCCCCTCACATACTGATTTTGCTGTTGTGGGCTGCCACAGGTTTTCCTCCTCCCTGGAATGGCTTCAGCCATCAGTCAGCTGCTTTCAGCTCTTCCTGAGGGCTGCTTGCAGAGCTGGGAGGTGACATGGGTCCATCCCAGCCCTAGCTAAGCTGGCTCCTTGGCCAGTGCTTTCTTCTCAGAGGCTCAGTAGTCTCCCTGACTTGAAAACAGTGGGAAGAGTGACCAGAGAGAGGCTGCAGCCTCTAGAAAAGTAATAGGACAGAGAGGAGCTGGAAACCCAGTCAGCTGGGAGGATGGGGGAAAGATCAGGATCAAGGAAGAAGCATATGGGCTCTGAGATGACTGCCCTTTTCTCCTTTCCCTTCTGTCTGTCTTGCCTGATTCCTTCTCCTTTTCTTTTTTTTCCCCACTCATATTTATAGAACTTGGTTTTCATGTGAGATCCACACTAAGAGAATTTCCAAGACAGCTGGTGCCACTTCCCCTTTTTCCAGGAAGACAAGAGGCCCAGGGGATTTTGGCTTATGAGACAGTGGAGCAGGGCACCCAGTGGCCTGACCTGGCTTCCTGAGGAAGCTTTGCCTTGCAGTGTTTAGGTGCATCAAGGACCCTCTCTGCAAGCTCTGGACCTCCCAGGAGCTCCAGTGCTCTCAGCCTTGTCTGAGGTCCCTGTTTTCTCCTGGGGCTCACCATCTACTTTGCCTCTCTAGGGCTGCAGCCTCCTCTCTCTCTCCTAGCTGAGGAGCCTGTGCTTCACTTGGGTTATATTTAGCAACAGTACTGTCACCTCGGCTCTTCTAGGTATTTCATGTGGTCACCTTGGCTCTGCTTGATAGCTGTTTAGCTTCCTGTATCTTACCAAGAAGCCTACTCATAATTCTGCATTGTCTGTGGTCCACAGAGCAACAGCCTCCCACAGATGCTCCTTCTCCAGCAAGGCTTTCATCCCCCTGGGTCCCGCTCCCAGAGTGGAAAAACCTTGATTCTCTCCCTTAAGCCATTTCTCTAGCTGTGGTGGATCAATCCATCAAACCAGTGCCTCTTCATGAGAGGTTTGGATGTAGATGAAGTGTTTAGCTCACACCTTTTTGTTATATAAAGATGACTAACACAAAAACCACCAAAAAGCATTCGGTAAGACCTTTGCATTGTGCTCATGGTGAGCAAAATCACTTGAGTGGTTTGGGTGAGTTGCTGGAGGGTTAGATCAGAGGGCCAGCAGCACAATGGCTGGCCACTAGGAGAGCAGTATGGGTCTGTGCTCCTTGCTCTGGACTGAAAACCATTTGCAGGCATTTTTGTTTTTTTCCAGAGTCAATTGACTTGAGTGAGGCTGAAGAGGCAGAAATAGAGAAAATCAGGCAGCACAGACAGGAGCTTTTGGATGACATTAGGGTAAGTACCATCCTGTTCCTCCTGTGTGCCTAATCTTCTTGTAACTCTCTTCACCAAGAAATGTCTTCACATAACAGCCCAGGCCTTGGAGTAGTGCTCCTGCACAGGAGACATTTGCTCTGGCATGATACAACTTGAATTCTGAACCTGGATTACAGCAGAGTAACTACCCTGATGGGATATTTGGAAAAGGCTGCTCAGCTCATCAGCAGGGATGAGCTGGGATTGCATATTTAGGATTAAAGAAATGAGGATGACTTTAGGTGAAAGAGTACCTGGAACTAGAGGTGTTTTCCCAAGTGGATTTCTTCAGGAAGTATCTAGCAATACCCTTCAGCACAAAGACCTGGAGGGATGTCTGGTGCAGGGAGAGGGAGAAGGAGAAGGTCTGTCACAAAACAATCCTCCTTCCCCTGCCTATTCTGGTTTACACAGGGGAGAATTTGGGTGATTCCTGGAAGAAGGCTGCACTCTGGTTCTGAGGAAGACTATTGCTTGCAGGATGGAAGCGAAGAGATACAGATCCCTTCATTTCTTTGATAACACTGAATAACCAGCCAAGAAGGCCATGGTCTGTCATGGGCTTAAAGGAAAATGAAATCTACAATTTATTTTATTACACTGGGCAGTGGTGGCTCTTCTCTTCCTTCTCCTCTCTCCTTTCTCCACCTAAACACAGGTATTTGCTTAATGGTAATTGAGTGATAGGTACATTACAAACTTTGTTTCACAACGTGGCCACTCCAGGCTCGTAATGACCTCACAGCTACTGATTTCACTTCCCCTTTCCTGGATGTGTAGCAGGGCTATGCAAAGTAAAAACTAGAAGGAAATGGGCACTATGGAAGGGGTCTCACATCTGACACTGTTTGAGGAACTGAAATCAGCACTGGGGTGAGTTCTCTGACACTCTCCACACTGGCTAAGCTTGAATCTCCAGCCTTGATTGACAACAGACATGAGAACATCCTTCTGCCCCTCTCTGCCCTTGTTTTCATCAGGAATCCATCAGGGCCATCCCAGAGCAGTGCCTCTTTTACAGACATCCTTGACGGGTTGTGACCATCTGACCTGTTCTTTTCCTGTGATTGAAGGAAAAAATCAGACCTGCTTTGAACGTGTCTGCTGTTTTTCCCTCCGTTGTCTTGATCCTCCTGATATTTCTTTTGCAGAAGCTGAAGGAAGAGATTGCTGAAGTGTTTGCAGAGATTGAGCGCTTCCAAAATGCAGAGGAAAGGCAAGAGGCAGGCAGCAGTCCTGGGGAGCAGCCCAGGCAAGTGGAACGAGATGGGTATTCCTTTGTTGAGAACAGAAAAACACTGATGGGATTTTGTATCACAGCAAGGCCAGGAATATCCTTCTGTCCTCTGAGGTGTCTTGTTAGTCTTGGATAGTCAGACACCTGTCCTTGAGATATCTGAGTTACCTTCTGAGTAAATTGAAACGTGGCCCTTTATTCCAAGTTTGACTTTCCTTCTCTTTTTTTGTGTGTTTGCAGCAAACTATCACAGAGGGACAAAATTCTGTCCCTAGGCCGGAAGAAATTCAACATTGACCCTGAAAAGGTAGGATTTGTGCATTTCACCTTGGAGGACAAAGCTGGGAGGAAGACCTTCTCTTGGCTACTGGTCTACTTGCAGCCTCCCATGTCAAAGGAACATGGGACTGTGGGTCTGGTTTCCTACTTCACTAAGGCTCCAGTTAGCAGCAAGCTCCATCCTGTCCCTGAACAAGGTCTTCTGATATGATCAAGCTGTGATGCCTCTCCTCACCATGTGCTTATAGGCCATCTCATCAGATATAACCCAAAACTAAGAGAAATAAAGGGAGGATTGTTTAACACTGCCAACGTGTCTAGAGAGCTGAATCTCCTTCTGCCCAGCTCCCCTTGCCTATGTGAGGCTATTGGCCATCGTGTGATGGAGGAAGATGAAGTTGGGGGGTTTTGGAGTGTGTCATGTTCCTTGGCTCATTCAGGAAGAAGAGGACAAGCTGCCTCTGTCATTTTGGAAGTAGTTTTGGTTTTGGTAGTACTGGTTGGAATCCAGTGAATGCAGGTTTTCCACTTTCTGAGACACTGACCAGTGGGGTTCAGACTCCACAGCCTTCATCCCTCTGCAGAAAGCTGTAAAATCATCACGATTAAGTAGAGAAGATGTAAGCAAGACAATTTCCTCTTTCTTCCTCTTCACTGGCAGACCATTAATTTGAGCTCTGTAAGGAAACCACAAGCTGCAACTGAACGATTGCTCATCGTCAGCTCACCACCACAGCTAGCATCTTGGGTGGCTGATGGTTTGAAACTAAAAAAGGGTAGATTTAGACTAGATATAAGGAAGAATTTTTTTTTTATAAGAGTGCTTCAATACTAGAAGAGGTTGCCCAGATAGGTGGTAGAAGCCCCTTCCCTGGAAACATCCCAAATCGGGTTGAAGAGCACAACCTGCTCGCGTTGTAGATGTCCTTGCTCAGTGCAGGGGGGCTGGACTAGATGACCTTTAAAGGTCTATTCCAACCCAAAACAATCTATGAATCTATGAAACGTTCTCTTCTGGAGAGTGAAGCTACATCATCACCACAACGCTTTGCAAAATTAAATTGGTCTGGAGAAAAGGAAAATAGTCTGGAAAAAATCTCACCAATATTTCCATTTCTTCTTTTTTGAAACTGCTTTTTTTCTTTGGGGCATTTTAGAAAGAGTTTCTCCTACCTTACAAGCCAAAGTGAATTGATTCTGCTGAAGTAGAACATTTTGATGGATCTAAACCAATTTTCATTCCTTTATTGTATTTTGTGAAGAGAATTACAATGTGCTCTGAAGAGCTGCAGCAGTTTTAAGATATTGCTAAGAATCTGAACAGAACCTCCACTCTCTGTGACTTTGGAAATCATGAAATTCCCTCTAAAATGAGATGTTGACTCTTTGCATAGCCCAACTCAGACCTTCTATATTCCTGAAAAGACATATTCCATCCTTGCTGGCTGGAGAGGATGGAGTTGAAAAAATTGAAGACTTCTCTGTTCTGTAGGGTGGGAGGAGAAATAGTTTTAAATTGTCTTAATCTCATGTTTTTGCTTGAGCACAAAAAAAAATTATGTCTTCTTTTAGACAAACATTTTTTTTCCTTGAAGTTAAGATAATTCAGGAAAACAAAATAACCTTTAAGCATGGAACACTAAGATATTTTGATTAAAAATGTCAAGATGAACTATTTTGACTTTGCCTTTTGGAACTTCTAGCCCACGTTGGCCTTTTTTTGTTTGCTTGAGTCTCCATCCCAGTGAAATTTTTATCAAAATCTGGAGATGAAATGGAAGTTGGACTGGCTGTGGCCCCCATGAAGGAGCTGGGGAGTAACAAAGGAGGCAACATCATTCAAGCAAAGGAAGGCTGATGTCAGGGCGTTGGGATCCTACTTGCTCATCAGATCATGGAGCAGTCACACTTCACTCTCTTCCTTCTCCTCCCCCAGGGGATCCAGTACCTGATTGATCATCAGGTGTTGTCCTCAGACCTGCAGGAGATCGCCAAGTTCCTCCACAAGGGTGAAGGCCTGAACAAGACAGCCATTGGGGATTACCTGGGTGGGAGGTGAGCGAGCCATGCAGGATGAGGAGGCCCTTTGGAGGCCATATCCTCCCTTGCTCCTCTCAAATACCATTTTAGATGACCCCAGCCAGGTGCCAAGACTGGACATACCTTGACTTCTTGTTGATCAAGGGAGAAGTGAAGGCTGGGATGGAGCAAAGTGCATGTTGTCACATCAAGCAGCATCCAAACTGAGCAGGGTCAAAGCTCCTTACTGACCTCTTCCCTCTATGCTCTTGCAGGGACCCCACAAACATTCAGATCCTCCAAGCCTTTGTGGAATGTCACCAGTTTGCCCACCTCAACCTGGTGCAGGCACTGAGGTAAGTGAGCATGCAGGATGCAGGGGATGGAGCCAGAAGCCTGCTCAGCCACTGGGTCTTACCACCCAGGAAGGTTGTGAAGTCCTGCTGGGCTGAAATGGGGCTTCTCAAGGCTCTGCTCCATGTGTTGGGCCCAAGACTAATGTTCTGTGGGGTGTTTAACATCTTTTCCTGGGGAACCCCTTTCATGGCTCCTCAGTTGGACTGGCCATGGGAAAAGAGAAGATGGGAAGAGACAAGATGGGAAAAGAGAAGGGGGTTACTGGGGCTTCAGTGGCTGGGAGGATGAGGCAGGTTATTTTTTGCCCCAGGAAGCATGTCCTGCCACAGTTCCAGCCACGTCAGTGACAAAGTGACTCTGCCTTGGAGTATTTTGCTTTCTCATAGGCCAGCCTCCTGGCAGGACTCTTGAGGTCTCTGCTGCCTTGCAGGAGATCCATTAGGGAAGAGGAGTCATGGATTCTTAGTTCTGCTCCCTGCTTTTAAGGTGCTTGAGGCTGATGATCCCAGGCAATTTCTAGAGAGAGGAGCAGAGCTCCTGCTTCATGCACTGTGTTGTCTCCCCAGTGCAAGAGGATGACTTCTTTTATCTTCATGGTGTCCCGTGGGTTGAGAGAAGGGATAAATGTCCCTTGCACCCAACCTGACTAACTCTCTGGAATGCTGCTCCTGACAGACAGTTCCTGTGGAGCTTCAGGCTGCCTGGGGAAGCGCAGAAGATTGACCGGATGATGGAGGCCTTTGCCAACTGGTACTGCAAGTGCAACCCAGGAGTGTTCCAGTCCACAGGTAGTTATGGGGAGAAGGAGGCCTGTAAAGCTGAGCTCCACTGGGTGCCATTCACAAATTGTAGAGGGCATCACCAGAAGTGTCTATTTTCCCTTAAGCTGAATCATAGAACCATTAAGATAGGAAAAGACCTCTAAGATCATCAAGTCCAACCATCACCCAACCATGACCATTAAATCATATCCCCAAGTGCCACATCTATACATTTTTTTAACACCTCCAGGGATGGTGACTCCACCACCTCCCTGGGCAGCCTGGGCCAATGCCTCACCACTGTTTCAGCAAAGAAATTCTTCCTAACATCCAATCTAAGCCTCCCCTGGTGCAAGTTCTCCCATCTCCACATGAGGGCAACAAGGATAGCACTGACAGACATTGGTATGTAGAAGATTTCCTGCTGGCAGAGCCATTAGCAGACTAGACCTACCCAACTTACCCTATTATCCTGAGGGGGTGAAATCACCTCCATCATAGGAGATCAGCTCTGTCCCTCTTTCTCCTAGCAGAGGGGACAGCTCCTTTTTCCTTCTACAGATAAGAGGATGACACTTCTCCACTGACTGGAAGCCAAGTCACCTGTTAGGGTGTGGATTAATCTGCCATGTAAGACAAGTGCCACCCGTCCTGGTTTTCTTTCTCGTTGCCAGATACCTGTTATGTACTCTCCTTCTCTATCATCATGCTTAACACCAGCCTGCACAACCCCAATGTGAAAGACAAACCTCCCTTTGAAAGGTTTTTATCCATCAACAGAGGCATTGACAATGGAGGGGACCTACCAGAAGAGCTCTTAAAGGTGAGAAGACCTCCCATGTTCTCATCAGCCCCTCTTGTCTCTTTGTCTTGGGGTCCACAGGTCTCAGTGTAATAAGGACCTGCTGACCTTCTGCTGTGTAAGGGGAAGGACTGCATGAGGGGAGAGAGCAGTATGTACAAAAGCAAAGCTGGAAAACATGGAAACAGCTTTGGAGAGGGGCTGGACACATCCTTGTTGATAAGGACATGGAGCAAGAGAGATGGGGCTTGGAAACGTTCAGGGAAGTGGGCTCGTGTGAGAGAGGAAGAGACACCAACAGTCCTAGCTCCCAGAGGGGCTGTGTTCCTTGTGTGATCTATGTGAGCAAGGCAACATCACCAGGGCCCAGATTATGAATCCTTTTCCCTTGTATGTACCTCAATGTCTCAGCTGACCCCTTTACATCAGTGCCTGACCTCTCTTACACCAGGATATGTATCTGACTGAGTAGAAACAACGAGCCCCAGACGAGTGTCAGGGTCTCTTCCACCATCACTTACATCATCTTCAAAGCTCTCAGGAGGTCCACGCTTGGGTTTGCTGAGCAGCATCCCCCCAGGGTAAAGGCTTTAGGTTTTCCTCCAGTGTCCTTTCTTTCAGGCAATTTGAGGGAAGTTGCAGGAGCTGTAGTTGCACTTTTTTTTTCCTTGGCTTGAGATTTGTGTAATAAATTATGGTCAATCCAGTGATGCAAGCAATATTTTTGTGCCCCTTGAAAGGTCATAACCTGCCTCTCCTGCTGTCATGTATCACCCTTTGTGTCCCTCAGAGCAAAAGCCTTGGTTCTGTGAAATGTGCCTCCTTGTGGGCATGGAGATGGGTGTGTTGGGCTCTATCCACAGGTTCTGAGTGCAGCCTTTGGCATCACCAGCCTAGGGCCAAAATGGGGATGGAGTCTCTTCCCTGTCATGTTCCCTCCCAGTGCTTTGGTCCCACACACAGCAGCACTAGTGTGACGTGCTTGGTTGGGTCGCTGCAGCCTCTCTTGAGATGGGAGCACACTTCTGTGTCTGTGACTTTCCAAATTGGGTCTCTTTCATTGACACAGGATGCAGAAAAAGTCTCAAGGGGGGATCACCAGCTCCACAACTGAGGGTTGTTGGACCCCCAATGCTTCCTGCCCACTCCCCTCCCCATCCACCCACCTGCCCCTGTAGAAACAGAACGATGCACCAGAGGGACCTAGGAGAGTTGTGAACAAGCTTTGTCAGGAATCTGTCTTGATTTATTTCTCGTTCCCTCTTTTTCCCCTACCAATGTTTTGGGGCAGAATCTCTTTGAGAGCATAAAGAATGAGCCGTTCTCCATACCTGAGGATGATGGGAACGACCTAACACATACTTTCTTCAACCCTAACCACGAGGGATGGCTCCTAAAACTAGGTAAGGGGGAGGATTCCCCTGGCTCCTCTGAATCCCCCACCTACCTGCTTCTCACCACAAATCTCCCCCAGGAACCCACCGGGATCTGCCTTTCCTTCTCTCCTGTCTGCTGTGGTGGGGTGAGGCTGACATCTGCTGTTGAAACCAGCCCCTGGCTCTCTCTTTCCAGCTCCTGCAGGCTCTGCCTGCTCAAAAAGAGCAAAAAGATGCCTCTCTTTCCCATTCCTAGCCCCATCAGAGCAAAACTGGCTCCCTATGCATGTGCATCAGCAGCGAGCACCACAGTTGCCTCCTTGGGGCTGATCTACAGGGAGAACTGGGGGTGTGTGTGCACGTCTGGAGCTTGGACAAGGGTGATGGAGATGGGAAGGACAGCAGAACATCTGACTAATGGCTCTTGAACCTCACTGCCTTTAGGAGGACGTGTGAAAACCTGGAAACGTCGTTGGTTCATTCTGACTGATAACTGCCTGTACTACTTTGAATTTACCACGGTAAAAGGTTTAATTCCTGGGTGGGAAATGGTGTTCTGGGTGGTTGTGAGTGGAACAGCTCTTCCCTTCTGCCCTGTGGTCCTAAACTGAACTCAGATTTCCCTTCTGTGCTGTTTCCTCACCTCTGGTCTTGAAGAGAGAAGCTGCAGCTATTGCTGTGAGCTCCTGTTAGCTAAGCTGTGTCAATGGAGGGGGTCTCCTCAAGCACACACTGCCCTTGCCACCCCCACAAAAGTGTAATCTGGGAAATCATGCTCTAAATAGTGGCATAGATGTGGGGAGCATGTTGAGTGTTCATTCACCTTTCCTTACCTTCAGGACAAAGAGCCTCTGGGCATTATCCCCCTGGAGAACCTATCGGTCCGGAAGGTGGATGATCCCAAAAAGCCAGTAAGTCTCCATTGCTTGGTACTCTTCCAACCCTCCTCACACAGTAGGGACACAGAGATGAGTGCACACAGCTGACCCCTATGAATTTTGCACCAGGAGATGTGGGTTCAGTTTCTCCCCCTAGGATTAGTCACGCTGAGTTACAACACACGGAGAGTGGATGGTGCTGTGGCGTTAGGAAACCTGCCCAGGATGTGACACTCTTGGTGCATCTTCAGGGGATGCCCTAGTGGGTATTCTTTGATGTGTTGTGACTGGGGAAAGTCCTTCTGCTGCGTGGTGGCAGGCAGAGAAGGGGTTGTGTCCATACAACAAGGAGAGATCTTCATGAGAGGAGCAGTGACAGGTCCCAGAAGTTTTCTGATAACTCTTGGTGCTCCATCTCTCCATAAAGACTATTTTAGTATCGTGTCCTTCACAGGAGGGGTGTATTGACCTAAGAAGTGTGGCCTGGAGGTTTAACTCGTAGGGGCATTCTTGAGGTGGGGGAGGAAAGGCTCGGTTGCATTTCAGAGACAGAACACTCTCCTCTCCTTTAGAAGCTCTCCAAGCCATGGTCAAAGGCAGCACAATCTCCTTGGCCCACCTTGTCTTCTCCAACTGCTCCATTTTATTCCTTTTCTTGCAGAACTGCTTTGAACTCTTCAATCCCAACTGCAAAGGGCAGAAGATCAAAGCCTGCAAAACAGATGGGGATGGGAAAGTGGTTGAAGGCAAGCATCAGTCCTACAGGATCTCAGCAGCCACACCATCAGAACGTGACGAGTGGATTGAGGCGATACGGTGAGGAGACCAGAACTGGAAGCCTGAGCTTGCCTTTGTTCAGCCCCAGGGACAAATGGTCATGCAGTTTATTTGGCCACCAGAACTTGAAAAGGGGATGGAAAAAAGTTTGCAGTCTAACAGCTGTGGTACCTCTTCACTTCAGAGAGTTTCAAGGTCCCTTCTGGAGGTTCTCTAGCCACAGCTAAATTCTCTGCTGTTGGTCTGCAGATCTCCAGTGCTATAATCTGATGAGTGGTGTCTCCACCCAAGCTCAGTTAGGTTGCTTCTACTGCTCTCCAACATTAAATCTCTTACTTTTGCTCCCATTTCCTCTTATTTCCAGGACCAGCATCACACAAGATCCTTTCTATGATCTGGTCTCTGCCCGGAAGAAAAAGATTGCCAACAAAAACTGAGCCCTGACCTGGTCACTGGCAGCAGGGAAAGTTGTTGGACAGCTTCCCTCCCATCCTGGGCTCTTCCAGGGAAGAAATTGGGGAGCATTGGTTCCCTCTGCCTCCCACTTGGCAGGATGACTGACAGGACAGCTTGCCAGACTTGTTCCTTCCATTCCCAAACTGGAGGCAGAGGCTCAGGGTGCAATCCATTGAGGAGGGTCAACAGTGGACGTGGCATTTCCCATGTCTCAACACAAAGGCTCAGCAACAACCAGCCTTTGGGTTCTACCATAAAGTCCCAGGCAGGTAGGACAGCATCTGAGAGGAGACACTGTCTCCATAAATGTCTCCAGCCCTTCCTACTGCAGAGCAGAAAAGCCCCAGAGATTTCTCTTCTGCACACAGAGGTGTAGGGGTTGTGGAGAGGGGGCCACTGATATTTAAGAACTGACTGTACAACCAGAAGCCCAGGGAAGCCAAGAAGCTCTCTGCTCAAAAGAGTCATCTCTACTTTCCCTGCAAAGATGATGCTGTAATCCTGGGCAGTCCCAGCTCTGCAACTGAGTCCTAGGTTTTAGAAAGTTATAAAGATGTTGGAGAGGGAGATAAGAGGTAACTGAGCATAGAGCGGCTGTGGGATCAGGGAATTGGTTCTGGGTTTTTTTTATCTTTCTGTTTTTAGACTCAGGGACCACCCCAGAAGCCAAAGACTAGCTCTCCTCCTGGCTGCTGGCTCCAGAAGCCTGGGCTTTGTATCTGAAAGGCTGCAGCAGAAGGCAGGAAAAAGTGGAGGTGCTTACAGAGGCATTCCCATCTTCACACAGTGGTCTCAGCTGGAGTCTGGGGGTTTTTTTGCCTCTTGTGTATCCTTTGAATCAAAAGGAGAGAAATAAAAGTGCTTGCAACAAGCCCAAAACCCAGGGTGACGTGATGGTTTTTCCTGATAAAGGCAGAGGACGTGAGATCAGCATCATGTTCCTGTGCCTAGAGAAGCAGCCTGGGCACCACTGCAGCTCTGCACTGCACCCAAAACTCAGGCAGGCAGCGACTGGGCAGCGTGGGAGGGAGGAGGGATCCATGGGACAAGAGGAAAGGGGCAGGGAGCTGTAGCATGGCCAACTGGGAGCAGCATGAAGACAAACAGCAGGGAATCACGAGAGAGAATTACATCTGCAGGGTTAAAAGATGTGATAAACCATTGCTATTCCATGGGCTCCCTTTTTGGTGCTCTTTCTCTTTTACCTTGTTCTCCTCCTGCAGAGGGCTCTATCTACCAGGCAATCTGCAGCAGGGCCAGCACAGACCCATTATTCACCCGAGTTATTTTTGAGCAAGCCCCAGGAATGCTGAATTAATCTCAAGAGGCAGGGAGAGAATCTGGGAGCCGAGGCACAGGAAGGTTTTCTTCTGCTCACGCCTGCAAACGTCTCCTGCATTGAATCTCTCTGTTCCTGATGTGATAGGGAGTGAATTTGCTGCCTGCTGCTCTGGATGTTGTGTGTTCACACAGGCATTGACTCTTGCTCTGAGTCTGAGGCTGGGTTGTGGCCAGAGGTGGGAGGAGAAGTCAGAACGTGGCCTCTTATCTTGGCAACATCTCCAGCATACGTAATAGAAATGGAGAGATGCACTGGGTTAGTGAAAGATGCCACAGAGGCTAGGATTTGGGTGAGAAAGGGTGGTTCTGGTGCCTCTCAGGCTTGGATTCTATGTGACAAAGGCTATAAAAATGTAGCCTGAAGTCTTTCTTCTACACACAGTCTGGGCTTGGGTGAGAGAATCCAGACTAAGCCCTCCCTAGAGTTTACCTGGAGGGTTCCTATGATAGAAGGATCTATCCAAGCTCTTCCCAACCCCTCATTCCAAATCCTTGCAATTCTCTTCAGGCTGCTTATGTCCTTTCCCCTCCCTTCATCCCCCAGATACCCACATGCTGCAAACCAGAATGATCCTTAGCAGGGACAGGGTGGGAAGGGCAACTTCTGAGAGGCAAAACACCACACAGAGCCAGGCAACTGTGTCGTTTCCACCCAAACTAACCACAAGAGGCAGGAGGAGAGGGACTGGGCTTCTCCTCACCTAGAGACTGAGGTAGGAAGGAGTTTCCACTGCCTTTCCTTGGCTCCAGCACAGAAAATCCCATTCCAAACTCCTTGCTACACCATGCTATGGACACAATACCTGAAGCCACCCACTAGCAATGCACTTTCCAAGAGATATCCTCCACCTCACGCCTGCCAAAGTGTTTGGTATGGAGCGGGGTGGCTCAGGACAGGTCTATAAAACTTGATCATCCACTTTTAAAAGGCCTTCTGAGAGCCAGCAGTCTCATTCAGTGCAGCTTAAGTACCCAGCAAAGGGTAGGGAACATCTCTGGGATGTGGAGGGGAGGGGCAGGTGACAAAGGGAGACAGGGTTATGGATTCAGAGCTGATCAAAAGGCATGAGTTGAACCTGGCTTTTTCCAGGGGCTGAGTGCCTTTTGGTGACGGGAGCTCGTGAGCAAAGGGATGCCCGTGGGAAGGCAAGACTCTGAAACTGAATTAGCCAGGAGTGATCAGTAAGGGGTGGAAGAACATCCATTTGAGATACTGTCCATTCCTGGCAAGCCAGAAACTGCTCAGCTCTGTCTCACACTCTTCAGAGCAAATGCAAAACCAAGCAACTCCTTTCTGCTAACTGAAAAGGGTTATCTGGAGTGGAGCTGCCAACCTTTTAACTCCCTCTGTGAGCTCCCACACCTCATCTCTCCAGGGCAGGGCAGGAATTGCCCCCAGGAGGGTCACTAGCTTCTATTGTAAACCTGGGGGCACAGAGGCTGTTACAAGGAGCTCAGAGGGATAGGAGCCAGTCTTCATTCCTTATATTTGGTGGCTGGAAAGCAACTTGTTAGCTCAGTGTAGGGACTGCAATATTTCCTCCCTCTTAACACTTTCTTTGAATATGCATTTCCTACAGAAAGTCCAGAGCACAACCCTAGAGGGCAGGAAGGCTCTGAAAGCCACCATGACCTCTGTGCTGCACCTTGTCCTGGCTCACTTCTGCCCCCAGCCCAGCAGAGAGTCAGTTTTGAGGAGTCTAGGAGAAGCCCAGGGGTTGAGACCTGAGCAGGGTTTCCTTGAAGTGTCACTGCTGTCACGTCTGCAGTGGCTCTGCTCTAAGTGCCTGTGACAGGGGCATGCAGCAGCCTCATCTTGCCATGCCATTTCCAATCCTGCTGCCTCCCCGCAATGAAGATGAATGTGGCCTGTCTCAGGTCCTCCTGTTCCTCTGTGGGTGTGCAAGAAATGGTCTGGAAGGGAAGAAGAGAGATGACAGAGAAAGGGAATGCAAGTGTTGCCCCATGGAGGCAGCACTCATGGGACACAACCCTTCACCTGGGGCAGGGATGTGGTGGCTGTGTCAAGGGACATGGCAAGGAGAGGCATTGAACAGCCCTCTCTACCCTCTGAGAGACAAGGCTGACCTTAAGGGACCTCCAGAAAAGACATTCTCTGCTGCCTTTCTCTAGGGTTCCTGGGGCTGGCTGAAGAGGTGGTGATTTGTGCAATTAATGTCTAATCAGTTCTATGAATATTGATTGCTAGCCAGCAAACTCCTGAGTGACAGTGAAGCCTCATCTGCTTGGAATCACAGTCACAGGTAAACCAGAGCCTCCTATGGGGCTCACAGACCTCCCACTGGGGCAAAAAGCCCAACAAGATTCAACCGTCCTGCTGCACATGGGAGGCAAGGAAAAGTGCATCCAGGCTTTTTTTTTTTAAGGAGAGGAAGACCTGAGGTTCCAAAATTGACTTGCTGGGGAGAGTAACCTTGAAATAATCTGACAGATTAAGAAATTTAACCAAGGACTGAGTTGGAGCTTGGGTTATTTTTTATTTTATGTATGTTCAGTCTCTCATTTATCTTCTACTGCAGCACGGGAGAGAAAATAAAAGGGAGATAAATATAAACTCCTGTAACCATTGAAAAAGTCACATAGCAGTCAGAAACTTCGTGGAGATTGTGATCAGCCCTTCCCCCAACATGGCTTAAAGTGAGGAAAGAAAATACTAACTTTCTGCACAAGAAATCCTACTTCGGGGACTTTCTATCATCATCAGAAATTTGATGCTTCTCAGCTTTGCCCAAATTTATGCTCCTTTCCAGAATCCTCGCTTCTCTCCCTGTTTTAATGCTGTCACCTCACCTCTGTTTCTGGTTTCTCTTTCCCCACAGTGCCTTCAGCCTTCCAGGCTTTATTCCCTCTCCATAAACTTACCACTGTCCTCTCACCTCCAACAAATCCCCCTGTTCTTTCCCCAAGGAGGGATGCTGCCTCTCCTGCCCTCCTCTTCCCTAGACAAACTCAGTCTGCCTTGGAAGACCTCTGAGAAACCCCCCCTATCATCAAGTGGAAAGTGAGTTGGTAAACCTGAGCCAAACTCCAGCTCCTGCTGCTCACCAGCAGCTTGGGTTTGTGCTGGAGGCACTGCCAAAAGCCTGTTATTACCTAAATGAGAAAGACAGAGACCTCCCTGAGAAGGAAGAGAGACAGATAACAGTGATTTGCTGTTGCCTGCTGCCTTCTGACTGGGAAAAACACCCCAAATTCCAGCAGGGCTTCCAGGACTAGTTCACAGTGGGGGGACAGGTTGCTCTGAGCAACCTGATCGAGGTGAAGATGGACTTGATGACCTTGAAAGATCTCTACCAACCCAAACCAGCCTGTGGGTTTGGTCTCAAATCCCTACTCAACCCACTTTTGAAACCCCTCCAGCCCTTTAGCTGTGGGATACTACTCAGCTGTTGTGCCCTGGGCAGCACTCCCCTCTTGTCAGCCTGAGTTTCCAGCCTCCAGAGCTGCAGGTGAAACCACAGGATGCTGGTAGCCCTCAGCAAACTCATGGAGTTTTCGCCATTGGGGAGGAAGAAGAAAACAGCCTCGGTTCTCTAGGCAGTTTTGGGAGCTGCTGCATCTTTCCTCTCCCCTCCCAGGCTGCTCCTGGGAGCTGGGAATTGCCAAGAGATGGGAAAAACCTGTTGCTGTGGATTTCAGAGATGCCTGACAGGGGCAGCTGGAGCAAGGGAGGGTTCAGTGTATTCAACTCACCACAGTAAAGCCATAATGGGATTTTACATGCTGCTGAGACCAGAATACCCAAACCAGCTCAGCCTTTTGGCTCATCAGACATGCTTTCAATGCCCTTTTATTGCTCCAGTCCCTCTCCCCCACCTGCATCCTGCAGCCCTGAGGCTTCAGAACAATGTTTACTTCTGCAGGAGCTTTGCCCCTTGGACCCATCAAGTCTCAAGTGAGTTTCTGGGGAGGTAGGTCAGAGATATGTGGACAGTAGGCTTGGGAAAGAGACAGCTCCAAGGGTAAATGGGACATGAAAGAAGGGCATGGAGCACAACAGGGAAGATGGAAAGAGCTGGGAACGAAAGCAGGAAGCTGGGATTTGCTCTGCCTCTCCTCCACAGACCATTCAAGAGAGTTCATCTTGTGAAATCCTCTGACCTGGAGGAGGTAAGGAGGTGAAACGCCTTCTGGGGACAGCAACTTAGTTTTTTCAGTTGCAGAGACCCTAATCTCCATGTCTTCCTCCCCTGATCAGGCTGTAATACCTAGAAGGAAGAAAACAAGCTGAGAAAGCAGGCTGGGTGTGAGAGTGAACCCTTCCATCTCACACAGGACTCCAAGGCTGGCTGCTATTGCCCCAGGCTGGTTGTGCTACCTGCCCAGAAGGGGTGAGGGCAGGGAAGGGCTGGAGCTCCCTCCAAACCCCATGGCCATGGTTAACTCACAGCAACTCAAACCTCTTAGAGATCCAGGTCCACAGCAGGAGGAACACACAGGGCAAGTGCCTGAGATCCCTGTGCCCCAGGGAGACAGGAGATGTTGGCAGGGCTTGAACAACTGAGGAGAAGCCAAATTAGTCCATCTGCCCTTGCCTTACTCTCCCAGAGTGTTTTGGATCAGGGGACCGCAAGCACTGCAGCAGTCTGTCCCCCAGAGCTGACTCTGGTGTGCAGCTCAATGGTTGGAGTAAGGGTCTGCTGGGAGCCCAGGGTGGGAAGGAGGAGTATGGGGAAGGCTGGTGAGGAAGAACAAAGGTAAAAGTGAGAAGGAAAAAGGTAGATCCACAGAGGGAAGCACCAGGGCAGCCTGTGTCCGCATTTATTCAGTGGGGTTGCTGTGGACCCCTCTTTGCCTGATCATTGTAGCCTGAAGATGTATTGGCTACTCATCAGAGCATGAGGCAGGAGGAAACCACCTCATTAAGAATGATTTGGACTGCCAAGAAGTAGCAGAGCCCAACAGCCTCCTTCAGAAACAGGATTTTTTCACTCCCCTACCTCTTGAACACTTGAGGGCTAAGACTTCACCTTGAATTAGGAGGCAATGAACTCAGCAGTGGAGAGCAGAGCCTCAGCCCTCCCCACCTTGCTGCAGGTTAGCTGCTTCATCTCCACCTTTTCCTTGTGTTACCTCTACAAACTGGGACTGGGATTAACCCTTTCACCCCTCCCTGGCTTTTCTCACCCACTGAGCTTTCCCACTCTGCTGAGATTTTGCCCACTCCTTTTCTCTGTGATGTCTCCTTGCCTCTCCCCTGAGGTCTCCAGTGGAATTGTGCCTGGCTGGCTCCTGGCCAGCATGGCTTCTCCATATGCTGGAATGAGGAGCTAGGCAGGAAGAGGAGGGAATTGTCAGGCTGCTTCTGGGGAACCTCCTTGCCATCAAAAAGACATTCCCCAAAAGCACATCTGAACCCAGGGGCTGGCCAGTGGGACAGAGTCAGAGCTGGCCTCCCTCTCCAGCCCCCTCAACTCCGAATATAATCCTGAGTGGAAGTGAAAAAGATGTGAGTTAAAGCAAGGGAAGCTTTCTCAGTGTCAGTTTAGTAGTTTGGAGTATTTAGGGTGGTCATCTCTAACACAGTGAACAGTAGCACAAGGAAGGTGTGAGACATTTCTGTGCACACTGCTCCTTCCTAGCCCAGAAGCAGCCAGGAAGGTACCTGAAGGTGTTTTTTTCTTCACTTGCAAGGAAAACCACATTGCTTGGGTCCCTGACAGCATGACTGGGCAGAGCCACAGGGGCAACGTTCCCTAGCTGGCTGGGTAACAGGAGCATCCATCTCCAGTGCTGGCCCTGTGGCACTCAGCCACTTGGCCACAAGATGGATCAAGTCATCACAGAGCCAAGGAAAACCTGGGAGGGAGATGGAATCCAACTCTGTCAGGCCAGGCTGTGCCTGCTTAGCAGTGAAAGGACAAGACTCTGTTGAGTCTTTTGACAGAGTGGAAAGTGGCACCTGGGAAGGGGTAGATGGAGGTGGAACCTCCTGTCACTATGAGCAGGAGAGGGCTGGGACATCACAATTACCCCTTCATGGGTGTCCATACTCAATCTTCCTCCCTCCCTTTGAGGGATGGACATGTCTCCCCCTTTGCTCTTCTCCAGGATAAGGCACCATGGGGCATAGAGATGGGAAGACCTACATGGGTGTTGGAGAATGGATGTCCCACCTAGAAACAGCCATGCTGCTAGCAAACAGCACTGCACAGGATTGTCAACACGAGGTGCCAAGTCACAGCAGCAAGGTCCCTGACAAGGAAGAAGGCAACCTCATAGTCAGCATGTACAGTCTGTTGGCCCTAACCTCTTCTCTGCTCTGGGCTCTCTGTGCCAGGATGAGATGCCTCAGGAGAGGTATTTTGCTAAATCTTGAAGCTGACACTTTTAATATCCATTAGCAGTGCTACTCTGCCAGAGAGTGTTAGCTGAGATACACAGACTATTCCCTCCCTGATCCTTAGCACCTACCCTCCCTTCTTTTGTCTCCCTGGACCAGCCTGACTGCTCTTCCTAGTACCAACAGCGTGGGTTATCTCAGGTTCAACCCCACTGGTCAACAAATCTGTTGTTGCCATCTTTTGCTCTGCTTTTTTTCAAGGATTTTTTGGATCTTGAGGAAAGTGTCTCTCCACGGACCCACACAGAGACACACACCTAGCAAAGGACAGAAAGTAAGACTGACTTTCTTCTGCCTCCAAGAAACACCTATGAAGCACTAAATGGAGCAAAGGAAGGAGAAAGTTTGAAATAGATTCTGGCACCCTCTCTTGGCTGCGTTGCAGGGGTCAGCAGAAGCCTCTGCCAAGGTTTGATGTTGAGGCACTGTGCAAATGAGTCGTCAAAGCCATCCTTTCACTAGCTGGAACTCCTGAGCATCCAAAAGCAGTGATGGTTGATGCTCCTCTGCAGGGGGTGAGGAGGAGAGCAAGGAGGATTTGCTCTGAATGTCTGAGATGAGGCGAGAAGATGGAGCTGGCCCTTCATGCATTGGTCAAGCTGCCATAGGCTCAACGTGCTAAGAGCCAAATCCAAGGGGCCTGAAGCAGCTTATCCTCAGATAGTTAAGCCCTACTCTCTTCTACCCAAACAGGAGGCCATATAATGACCCTTGGCATTGTCTTTCCCTCAAACCAGGCATGAGCTTCACATAGATTGCTGATTTGTAGAAGCCACAGCCATGCTCAGGAGTGGGCTAACAACTGTCGTGTGGACAGCCTGAGAACCACGCTCAATCTGCCCTAGATGGGTTTGGTAGGGATGTAACCTCAAAGGGCCACCTCCATAGGCATTCAGATTCTTCTAGACATTGAAAAGTCTTGGGGAAAAAGGAAGGGAAGAGAAGGACAACTCAGAGAAGTGTTTTCTGGAGGGTACTTTCTGGGGAGATGATTTTAAATGACTCAGGCAAAGAAAGGGAATGATTTTGGGAGTAGTTTTTTTCTGCACTGTTTGACTGGGCAGCTGTCAAATATCAGAGACAGGAGGGAGATTATATCAGGAGTCCTATTTTGGCTGGGTGACTACAAGCAGCAATGCATATATGTAACCAAGAAAAGTCAAAGGCTACTACAAACTCATAAGCTTTCACCCAGAGCCATTTTTATCTACCTCCTAGTCTTGATATCAGGATCCATCTTTTCCCCTCCTACCCACAGAGGTTCAGAGAAAAAGAAATAAGTGTAACTGTGTTTCTAGTCACCTTACTAGCCAAACAGGAGTGGCAAATACACATATTATGGTCAGAAAAAAAGACTAAAGGCAGTTGTGAGGAAGCCACAAGGGCAGGACTGCTCCATGAGAAAAGGTGAACCAAGAACCAAAGATAACATAAGCATGGCCAAGGCAATGACCCCACGACCCCAACAGTGTCACTCACCTGAGCAAGGGAAGCACCAAGATGATGAAACCAACCTCAAAACTACTCCTCAACAACACACCTACAATACATCCAAGGAGGTGTCTTGGTCTGAGCTTAAATAGACCTGTGGGACCATGGGCAAGGGATGGGTGGATGTAGACCCCACATGAGTCTGATCAGGGCAGTTAAGGCTCATTAGTGCACTCAGGGACCTGATATTAATTAATCCCCCTGAATGTCATGCTCTGAGGGTGTTGGTCATTGCAGTTTTGATGGGATGGGGACAAAGGGGGGCAGAACAGAGATTATATAGTTACAATAATAAAAAAACCCTTTCTCTGACAGAGCTGCTTCCATCTACTTGGCCAATAACCTGGTCTGGTCTCAAAAGTCTGGGTGAGTTATTTTTAGTTTAGCTCTTGCTCCCAGTTTAGGTAAATTAATGATAGGAAAATCTTTTCAGAAAGACAGACATGGAGCTTGTTTAATTTCTCGGTCTCTGAACTGTTGTATTTAATTGAGTTTGAATCAAAAGGGCTGTCAGTCAATGTACCTGGAAAAGTAGTAGAATGCACAAATATTCTGCTTGAGTGACCCCTGTTTAGAAAGATGCTGGACAGGTTGTTAAAGAGTTTGTAGCTATGCTAGAAAGTGAGGGGAAAGTAGACTGGGTTTTCTTGAAGGTGGGGAGACAATCTCTTTCTGGGACCTGCTTCAACAGGATAGATGAAGGAGCTTTTTAAAGTGAGAAAGAGGAAAGCAAAAATTCTTCCCTGCAGCCAGATGATATTGTGATATTGTCCCTGTGCAGAGCAGAGGTAAAAGAAAGATGCTAAAAACAAAGAGCAGAAATCAGCAGGTGCTAAGGTAGAGCTACACACACAGAAGCCTGAAAGGACCACAGGCACAGGAGAAGAATCGATGGGAAGGCTGAATAAGGGAAATGTGTTCATCAAAGCACCTAGGCAAAGTCTTTCAAAGGAGTTACTATGTAAAAATAATTCCATAGCAAAGCCTAGGTGTGAACAGTCATTGTCTCACACAGAGATCTCTTGGCAGAGCTTTGGCAGCTCCACCCCAGCCCCAGTACAATGCTCCAGCCTGTCTTTTGTGATGAGACCTAGCCCTCCTTCCTGACCCAGGCTGAGACCCTGCCTCTGGCCCACACCTCAAACCTCCTCTCAGCACAGATCTCTGAACAGCAAACCTTTTGGTTTGGCTTCCCCTGATTTAGACCCACTCCAACCATACCTCTGCTTAACTATCTTCATACCTTCTCTCATGGTTTTTATGTAGTGTTCCAGCACCGAGCAGCAAAATCCCTGGGACTGCAAAAAGCCTGGAACTGCTTCTTCTGGATGTGGATATGCCCAAATGTTCTGGGACAGGACAGAAATTTGCCTCCCTCAGGCCACTACCTGCTCAGGAACAGCATGTAAGCTCAGACCTGAAGGACAGAGGACAGTGAGCAGGGTGAGGACAGTTGTCCTCAGTACTGAGACTGTTGTAAGACCATCTCTGTCTCTGTTCTCTTCCCTCACTCCATCCCTTATAATGGCACTCTTCTGACAGCTTTTGAACTTGGAAGGAAGGGTGGTTGGGTCTGGATTGCTGGAAGTTGCTTAGTAGTGGCAGGACTTCCAACCCTATTGCCTGCAAGTCAACTCAGGACCAGTATGGAGGTGCAAGGTGAGGCTGATGAGCGATGGACATCTGGGTACAACAAGGCAAAGAGCATGGACAGATTATACAGGGAAGGAGGCAGGAAGAGTTGTGGAGTCCTATCAGATTCCTGTGATGATGCAGGGTCAGGGGGTCACAATGGAGCCAGGAGAAAACCAGCAAGGAGGAATCTATGCCAAGTCCCAACCTGCAAGGCCTTTCCAATGGGCATGCCAGGTGAATCATGGGGCAAGGGAGAGCTCCAGGACCAGCCACACTGCTAAGTGCCTAACGCCTCTTTAGGCACCTAAATTCCAATGGATTGGAAGGGACTCTAAGTGTGACTGCTGGAGTCATTTGTCATTCCCTCACTCTGGCTTGTAAGGGCCAGATTAGTGCAGAGACAGACAGAATGAATGGATGAATTAAGCAGCTCTGAATTAATCTCCACTTTAGGAACATGCTCCTTTTGTCCTCATGAAGGATTAGATAGACAGAACCTCGGTGATGATCTCTCAGCTCTACCTGCTGCTACTTCCAGGCAGCCCAAGGTTGATTTGCCTTGGATTTGAAGCAGTTGCTGTCAATAATATAAACCTCAAGATGTGAGTAACAGGCCTCCTCAGGAGATCTTATTTTTTTTCCCCAGTCACCCTGTCTGCTCCTGCAGCTTTAAACTCAGTGAAGGAATGAATAATTTTTTTTTCTAATGATTGAAAGAAGGCAGATAAGAGGTAGGTCTTCAAATTAAGAATCCAATACTTGATTGCAGCTCTTATATTTTTCCATTTTTTTACCCCCTTCTTCCCAACAGAAAATAAATTGCTTCAATAAATTACGTCTTTAATCTGCATAGGGGACCAGCAGGCTAGGCTCTCCTTTTAATATGTTCTATTGCAAGATAATCAACCCCTTCCTCTCCCTGCATGGAGAAAACTAATAGATTTTAAACAATTCCATTATTTGATGATTTCTCCCATTATTAATACAAATTGCCTCCACTCACTTTCAATTAAAGCATTTTTTTTATTTTCTAATAAATCCCAATCAGATTCTCTCAGAGGCTACCTAAACATGAGGAGATTACCACACTTGCCATTTAAACAAAGAGCCTGTCACACTTGCATGCCTTGCCTCTCTCTGTTTCCCATGACTTTCCTTCTTTCAAACTCATCTTTCATTTCCCCTCATCTCTCTCTGTCAGAAGAATCCACCCGTGGTCATTCAAAGTGGAGGGAGTATCTAATCTGGGAGCAGCTGCAGCAAGGATTGCAGGAGGTTCTGTTGCTGCTCTTACCATGGTTGTGTTGATCATGCCCAACTGCCTGGTCTCCTGCATGGGCTCTTGCCCCACAGGTCTCTGACAGAACAAAGATCTCCCAAATCCCACAGGTCTAAGATGCTTCTTAATCTGAACGTCTTGGGTTGGGTTTCTTGGGGGGTTTGGGGTTTTTTTTTGGAGGGGGGAGGGTTGTGGTGTTTGTGGTTTGTTTTTTAGAGAGGGAGCATGTTTTGTAAAGGCTTGGAGTCATATGAATAAAGGACATTGAAATGTTTGTGTGAAAGAGGTTCGAGAAAGCACATCAGGCACAGTAAAAATGTAAGAAGGGCTATCTCAGGGTGGATCAAAGATCCACAATCTTGTCCTGAGGAAGGAATACTTCAAAACATACAAATATAAGATTTTATCCCACAAATGGAGCACCAAGGAGTGCTTTGGAGACCACTTCCTTATGTAAGGCTTGCACAGCAAAGTTCAGCTTTGAGAAGGGTGCACCACTGAGCTCAGCTCAGCAGCTGGATGAAGCTGGATGTGGATGATGCATGTCCCATACACCAGCAGCTCTCCCTCTGTACAACACCTCAATGCTCTGAGGGGACTGCCACCAGCCTCAGAACGTCACCAAAGGAGTCCCAGCTGCTGTTTCCAGGAGACAAGGGCACAAATTATTCCCACAAGCCATCTTTTTTACTGCTGCTCCCTGTCCTGGAGGACAGTGGAAGTGTCAGCTGCTATGGCAACACTGGTGAGGAGCAAGGAAGGAGGAGAGTGAGGGCAGGGATGGGAAAGGGTGCAGGGATAGAAGATCTCCGCAGCCTGCTTCAGGGTGATCAATATGC
The DNA here is from genome assembly GCF_000691845.1 of Merops nubicus. Classification (NCBI taxonomy): domain Eukaryota; kingdom Metazoa; phylum Chordata; class Aves; order Coraciiformes; family Meropidae; genus Merops; species Merops nubicus. Next base: position 26,715 of record NW_008628068.1, on the reverse strand, counting down.
AGAGGTAAGAGCCTTCAGAATCCTTCATCCCTGCAGCACCAGGAGTCTAGTGGAGCTGCATGGAGGAGGAAGAGGCTGCTGTGGGCTGAGCAGGCAGAAGGACACAAAGGCTGGGTTCCTGAGGCACATAAACTCCCCATGCCTGTGCTTCATCTCCTTCTGCACTTTGGCCACCCTGCTTGTGGTGTGTGCCACACAACACCCCCCTCCTGCTGGCTCCCACCTCCTCTTCGTCCCTCTCAGCCCACTGGGGGATGATGCACGGCTGTTGACCACCTACATGCCTCCTCCAGGAAGAACTCTCATTGCTCCTTGCCACCCACACACCCACCCATCCTTGCCCCCACCTGCAGGCAGGCTGGTAATGCAGCTGCAGAGCTGGGGGGGGGGATGATTCTTCATCCCCATGCAAACACCCTGTTCCTGTGACCCTAGACCCCCAAAATTGCTCAAAGCATCCGAGTTCCTCAACACACACACACATCCTTCCCTCCACCCCAACACTCCCTCCTGCCACCCACACAAAAAAACCCCCATGCCTGCAGATGGAGAGCGACGGCGGAGCCCTCGGTGAACTGCTGGAGCAGAACAGATGGCTTAGCAACCAAAAAAACAGTCACTCCCTCCACCAGTTCCTTCCCCAACGTTCTGTTTGTTTGCAGAACACGTTCGTCGCCAGAGTAAAACCCAGGCAAGGTGGCCTGAGAGAAACATCCCAGCCTGGATCATGCCAAGTGTGAAGTCCCACCTGCTTTTAGCACCCTTATTTCTCTCTGCAGATGCAAACTATCTCTTCCTGAGCACCCCCCAAGCCTCTTCTCACTTGTAAATCCTTCCCTCCTCCTTGGCATACAGATTAACTTCATCTCCCTTGGGAGACAAGACCCCCACAGCTTGTCTTGTTCTTGTCCTCAGCTGGCAGGCACCCTTCATGCTCTCCAGTGCCCATTTTTTTCCATTTCAAGTGGGCATCTGACTCAAAGGAGTTTCTTATCTCATGCTGGAGCCACCTCTCATTTGCCTAAAGTTTGAGGGAGCTGCATGGTGGATGGGGAAACTGCCAGGTCTGTGGCAGTGGACATAGGACCCATCAGCAACTGAGGAGTCCTGTCCATCACTAGAAGCTTCTGAGGCCAGCTGCGCAGCAGAAGGCAGGTCTTTGACTCCCTCTAGTGATCTATCTGGAACAAACCCTCAGAGACCCACTCCCCAACCCAACTTCACCACAATACAGAGCTGGGCACTCAAGAACCAGAGTCTAACCACCCACCCCTGCCAGCTGAAACTGAGCTATTTATCCACACAAGCCAATTAACGGCTCTGATGCTCATTCCCTCATTGACACTTAATGAGGATGCCTCCTGGGAGAGCTCACCAGATGCATGGGGTGGGAGGAGAAATGCCCCAGGAAGGCAAACAGCTGGCTCCAGTGCAGGGGGAGGACAGGAGAGCTGGGTTTGCTTGGCATCACTCTGGGTCTCAGCTGGATCAAACCAGGGTTTGGGACAACTTGTCCAGAAGGTCAGAACGGGGCAGGCAAGGGGAAGAGATGGGATGAGGAGAGCTGCAATCCTTCCTTCCTGGCATCAGGGGCTTTTGCCAAAGATAGGGAGAGGTGTTGCCCTCGCCCCAGCCCTTGCTGGAGAGACAGAGTCCCTCTGGGCTGCCTCTGCTCCAGGCACTGTGGGAGCTCTGCCCACCTTCTCCTCTGGCTTGCAGCAGCCTTTGGAGGTCTGCAGGTGAGTCCAGGGCAGCCAGAGATCATGGAATTGCTCAGCAACAGATAGGCTTGGCCAAGAACCAGAGGAGGAGAGAAAGGCAGCCTCATTTCATGCACAGGGCATTGCTTCCCTCCCTCTGCCTCCCACTCTTTTAGCTGACGTGCTTCCAGACTTCCTTCCCTCCTTCCCCTCAAGTTCCAGCATCCCTTGTCATACTTCCAGGAGGTGATTGTCTTCTCTGTCTGCTTTTTTCCTGTTCTTCTTTCTCCCAAAGCACTGACACAGGGCTGTTTCTCCATGCTGGATAACCCCTTCCTAAAAAAAGTGGTACTGGCCATCTACAGTCCCCAGGCAGTAACCACAAAGTCATTCTGTTGCTGAGCATCCTCACTCAGCTGCCAGGCTGAAAGACCTGGGAGAAACAGGTCAGATGCAAAGTCAGATGGGTGCCCAAGGTGCAGAAAAGCTGCTGATCTCTTCACCTCTGGTCTCATGCACCATCCACTGCATGCTCTTGTCATCCAGTGACTGCTAGAATTCCCCCCACCTCCTCCTCACACTAGGAGTTCTCCCCTGGCCTCCCAGCCCTGCTCCCTCCTTCCAGTGGAGTGTGGTCATCTCCCTTCTGCAGCCCTGTGGCAGATGTCAGCAGGTTGTGAGAGCAGATCTTGGGGAAGAAGAATTCCTTTGCTCTTTTTTTTGATAACGGGCTTCCCCACAGACATCACCCAATGTGGTATTTCTACCACCACTAATATTTCTAGTTCCTATTTCTACCACCACAGGGGTCATCTTGAATTTTGTTGCCTTTTCCTCCTCGATACCCCCAGAAAAAAATAATAAAATGATGATCACAGAGTGCCATTATGGATAAATGATCTCCTGCCAGCTCTATTTACCAGGAGATGGGAAGGAGGCAGGAGCCCACACGTGTGGAGGAGGGGGAGGCTGGAGCCATGTTCCAGCAGACAGCAGCATTCATCTGCAGAACTGTGCAGGACCTAATTAAGGTGTGGTGATGCTGCCTGTAATGCCATGGCAGGACATCAGCAGGGAGGCAGAGACCATGAAGGAAAGGAGAGGGCTGAGAGGCAAGTAGAAGAAGAGGGAAGGTAGGAGAGGGTAAGGAAAAGAGGGTGATAAAGGCAACCTGCTGCTTCTCCATCCCTCTGTGGGTACTGCCTCCTCCTGGCTTTCCTCACAAGTTTTTAATTGCAGCCAGTTTTTATTTTTCACCTGGCTGCTGTGCAGTGACAGCTTTTTTTGTGAGGTTAATAATGGTTTCAAAGCCCAGAGCAGCAG